>NC_057715.1:120548275-120596638 GCF_004010195.1 Chiloscyllium plagiosum | reverse complement strand
CCTCCCTGGACATGCACGGGAAGAGACTATTTTCTATTCTCTCTTTCTGTGCAAGGAAAAATATTTTGGTAAACTGGGTGGCTGAGGGCCCCCCTGGACGTTCAAATTGGCACAGATTAATTATGGAATGCATTCCCCTTGACTTCCTTACAAATATGGTGCACAGAAAGACCGAATTATTTTATAAAATATGGCTGCCCTTCTTGAATTCTATGAATACAGATATTTCGGCTATCCTAACAAGGGCTTTTATTTAATTGAGATAGCAAACCTGGCTGATCCGGGGCCCCTTGGGAGAGGAATCTCGCACGAATACGGGTTTTGTTAACACATTCCGAGCATGTATCTCACTAACCAATTTCTGTGTTATCCGCAGTTTTTTTTCTCTTTGACTTATTTGAATAATGTAAGTGACTTAAATATACACTCTGGTTAGTTGTAGGTTAGATTAGTAGTTAGTTGAGTTTTGTTTTTTTTTCTTTCTCGGTATTTTTCTTTTGTTAAATTTTGGTTATTATATATTTAGGATTTAATTGTATATCAATGTTTGTACTTGAGAGTTTTGTTTATTTTTGTAAACTTGTAAAAATGTTAAATTTCTAATAAAAATATCTATAAAAAAAAAGAAAATAGGTGACAGGTTTATATAGAGGATCAGGATTGGCGCAGGCTTGGAGGACCGAAGGCCTGCTCCTGTGCTATATTTATTTTGTTATTTATTCTTTGTTTTTCACTGTCCCTGAGAAGTTGACCCAGTATGATTTGCTGTTAGTGTTGATGTTTTATGAATTGAAGTTGTGATGGAAGTGGTTGTGGGTTTGGAAGGTGCTGTCTGAGGATCTTTCATGAATATTTTGAATGCATCTTGTAGATAGTACACACTACTGCTACTGAGCGTCCGTGATGGAGGGAGTGGATGCTTGTGAATGCAGTGCTAAACAAGTGGGCTGCTTTGTCCTGGATGGTGTCAAGCTCTTTGAGTGTTGCTGGAGCTGCACTCATCCAGGCAAGTGGGGAATATTCCATCACACTCCTGACTTGTGTCTTGTTGATGGTGGACAGGCTTTGGGGAATCAGGAGGAGTGTTACTTTCCACAATATTCTGTGCAGCCACTGCACGTATATGGTGAGTCCAGTTGAGCTTCTGATCAATAATAACTCCCAGGATGTTGATCGTGGGGGATTCAATGATGGTAACACCATTGAATAACATGGGGCAGTGGTTAGTTTGTCTCTTAATGAAATTCCATGGTGTTTATGTGGTGTTTACTTTATTGTGACCTGTGCATTTTTGACAAAATGTCCACTTTCCATTTCCTGTTGCTGCTGTGTTGATCCTCTGAATTCACCTACATGGGGTACAAGGCATTGTTTATTGAGATCTATTGAAGGGTAGAATGGACATAATTTCTCTGCACTGCTCATTCCTCTCTTTTTAATGTTTAACCTTTGATATAGCAGATTGATGGCCTAGCTGAGGTGCAGTTTTATTGGGAATTTAATTTACAAGAAAGGTATCTTAAATATTAATATTTGTGTTTTTTCTTGTAGTTTGCAATCTAGCGTTTTTAAGAATGATCCTGGGTCAAGACGATCTAGTAGTTCAACCATGCTGGAAGGAGTAAACCCTGGGAAGTTTGAATTTGAAGTGACTGACTTCTTTCTGTTTGGCTCTCCCTTGGGACTGGTGCTGGCATTGAGGAAGACAGTGATTCCAAGCTTGGATGGTGGGTAGCTCGACCAGTGCAATTCCCTCTGTTTGTTACAATGAAACTGAAACATTGTGTGCCAGTAAATTTTGTTTCTACATCTTGTTTCTGACTGGGAAAGTGCTTTGGTATTGCAGCATTTATTGCTCAGGAAGTTATCTATATCATTGAGTCATACAGTACAGAAACAGGCCCTTCAGCCCAATTCATCAATGCCGACGATTTCCTAAATTGAACTAGATTTTCCCTCATTTGGCCCATATCCCTCTAAACCTTTCTTATCCAAGTATCTATCCAAATGTCTTTTAAGTGATGTAACTCTACCTGCATCTGCCATTTCCTCTGGCATCTCAATCCATAAACATATGTGTGAAAACATCGCCTCTTAGGTCCCTTTTAAATCTTTATCCTTACATCTTAAACCTATGCCCTCTAGTTTTGGACTCCCCTACCCTGTGGCAGAAAACTTGGCTGTTCACCTTATCTATGCCCCTCAAGATTTTATAAACCTCAGCTTCCCACACTCCAGGGGAAAAAGTACCAGCCTAACTAGCCTCTCCTTATAACTCAAACATTCCAAACTCAGTAACATCCTTGTAAGTCTTCTTTGCAACTTTACCAGTTTAATAACATCCTTCCTGTAGCTGAGTCTGGGTGAGATGTTCTCCTATATTCTCATAAATGCAGAACAACAGTCGACCCAGCACCAATCCTTGTGCAACAGCACTGGTCACATACCTTGTGAACACCAACCGTCTACCACTATCCTCTGTTCTCTACCATCAAGCCAATTTTGTATCCAGTTGACTAGCTCTTCCTGGTTCCCATATGATCCATTCTAATGTAGCAGGAAAAGGACTGGAATCCAAGTGGGTCTCCCAACTTGTCCCAACCAACAATGTTCCATTTCACATCACGTAATCTTGTGCAAGACCAAAAGAAAATCTGTGGCCAAACAGGAAAAGAAAATCCCCATAGAGATTCCATTCTGATCCAGAAGATAATTAATTTACAAAGATCATGGTGACTGCTGGTTTAGCCAGTTAACCTCACCCAACTTCTGTTACAAGCTATCTTCTACTGGCTAGATCTTAGCCAGTTCCTCCCTGAAACACTGTACTCAGTGAACACTCTGTTTCAGGGTAGCTGACACTGTGAAAACAAATATTTGAGGAATTTTACCTATCTCTCCGATTTGGATTTTGCATCTTCTTTGTGTCTAATCCTGCTCATCCTGCGTAAAATAAATATCCTAGGCATGCTAATGGATTCACTTTAACTTGCTGTGAGTGAAAAATTGTTACTGATGAATTGCAGCCTGTTTCGCATGTTACTTTATTTATCCTTCCTTCTCCCCTCATCTTGGATATCCTACATTTTTCCGTGAAGTGTGTGGTGTATCCTGGCACCATTTGTTTCAAACCAGGATCTTTCCCACTTTATTTTTATTTGTTGCTGTTGTTCATCTGTTGCAATTTTTTATTAAGAAACTATCCAATAGGTAACTGAAATGGAGTCAAATGAAAGTACAAAATCAATTTGAAGGTTCACTGCCCAGTAGCTGGTGAGAGTAATAACATCCCTTTCCTCAGTAACGTTTTACTTGAATCATGAAAATTAATGTTTACCTTAGAAAACATAGTGTTAAACAAAGTCTGTTAATTGTCACATCTATTCCATTCCTTCTCAGTCTACCAGTTGAGACCAGCGTGTCAACATGTTTACAATCTCTTCCATCCAGCGGATCCTTCATCTTCCCGCTTGGAGCCACTTTTGGAGAAGAAATTCCACCTGCTCCCACCATTTAATGTTCCCCGGTATCAGAGATTCCCACTGGGTGATGGCAGCTCTGTTCTTCTGGGTAGGTGCACTTTCAATCAGCAACAGAGAGCTACTAGTTAACCTAGTTAGATATTCAAAGTTTGTGAGAAGATTTGTAGCTCGGGTGCTCATTGTTGTGGTTCTGGTCGACGAGCTGGGAATTTGTGTTGCAGACGTTTCGTCCCCTGTCTAGGTGACATCCTCAGTGCTCGGGGGCCTCCTGTAAAGCGCTTCTGTGTTGTTTCCTTCGGCATTTATAATGGTTTGTCTCTGCCGCTTCCGGTTGTCAGTTACAGCTGTCCGCTGCAGTGGCCGGTATATTGGGTCCAGGTCAATGTGTTTGTTGATAGAATCTGTGAGTGAGTTCCACGCCTCTAGGAATTCCCTGGCTGTTCTCTGTTTGGCTTGTCCTATAATAGTAGTGTTGTCCCAGTCGAGCTCATGTTGCCTGTCATCTGCATGTGTGGCTACTAAGGATAGCTGGTCGTGTTGTTTTGTGGCTAGTTGGTGTTCATGGATACGGAGAGAATGAAACCTGAAAGCAACACCACCCCCAGATTCTATGGACTACCTAAAGTGCACAAACCAGACATCCCACTCAGACCCATCGTATCGCTACCAGGGACACCATCGCTTAAACTAGCTAAAGAACTCCAACAGAAACTGAAATACCTGATCAGCGGATCCAGACACTCTATATAGTCAACACAGGAATTCTTGGACATCATCAGAAATATACATATAGACAAGGAAGAAACTATGGTCTCATTCGATGTAACAGCACTGTTCACCTCTGTCGACAAAACCCTAGCCAGAGAAACAATAGCCAACCTGCTGGACATACGGAACAGACAACAAGATGGGGAACCTATCAACAAAGACGGCATACTCAAACTACTGGACCTGTGCCTCACAACACACTTCACATTTAACAACCAAATATATGAACAAATCATCGGCACACCCATGGGCTCACCCATCTCTGGACTCATAGCAGAAGCTGTAATGCAAAGATTAGAACAAACAGTCGTACCGCAAATTCAACCCAAACTCTGGGTCAGATATGTCGATGACACCTTTGTAATCATTAAAAGCACAGAAATAGAGAACACACACCGGATCATCAACGCCACACTCACAGGAATCCGATTCACGAGAGAGGAAGAAAAGGACAACCAACTCCCATTCCTAGACATGATGGTACAGAGAACACCGAACGGAGAATTCACCACAAAGGTATACAGGAAAGCCACACACACAGAACAAGTCCTGACTACGAAAGGAACCACCCAACACACACAAAAGAAGTTGCATCAAGACACTGTTCAAAAGGGCCACAACACACTGCAGTACACCAGAACTGCAAAAAGAGGAAGAAGAACACCTCTACAATGTATTCGCCAAAAATGGATACCCGCGCAACTTCATCAACAGATGCCTAAGGGAAAGACAACGGAACGAGGACATGCCACAATCCAAAGGACTAGCCACACTACCATATATCATGAGCATTTCCGAACTGACAGCGAGACTACTACGACCACTAGGACTCATAACAGCACACAAATCAACAGCCACTCTCAGACAACAACTCACCAGAACGAAGGACCCAATACCCAGCATGAGCAAAACCAATGTAGTGTACAAAATCCCATGCAAGGACTGCACAAAACACTACATAGAACAAACAGGAAGACAGCTAACGATCCGTATCCATGAACACCAAATAGCCACGAAACGACATGACCAGCTATCCTTAGTAGCCACACACACAGATGACAAGCAACATGGGTTCGACTGGGACAACACTACTATTATAGGACAAGCCAAACAGAGAACAGCCAGGGAATTCTTAGAGACGTGGCACTCATTCACAGATTCTATCAACAAACACGTTGACCTGGACCCAATATACCGGCCACTGCAGCGGACAACTGTAACTGACAACCGGAAGCGGCAGGGACAGGCCACTATAAATGCCGAAGGAAAGATCACAGGAGCGCTTCACAGGAGGCTCCCAAGCACTGAGGATGTCACCTAGACAGAGGACGAAGTGTCTGCAACACAAATTCCCAGCTCGGCGAACAGAACCACAACAACTAGTTAGATATGCTGGTAGATTGCATTATACATGTTTTCCAGGAACAACTGTATAGGATGTTTTGCTTGTTAATTATCAATAATTAGCCAGCATGATCAGAGCTATACATTAGAACAAGTTACATATTATAACAAGTGCTCTGTTTGGAAAATGTTTGAATCAACTACACATGCTTGAGGGTATAAAGCTTACAGTAGCGTGTGTTGGCCAACAAACAGAATTAGACTTTTTTTCGTGTTTTGGAAATAAGTTAAAGAAGACTGCAAGTTTAGGAAATAGCATTTGTTTCATATGCAGAGGACCCTATTTTCATTGCAGTAATAAACTAATTAGACCATTCCTGCATAATAAATGTGTGAATATTCCTATAGTACAGTAGAAACCAGAAATGGGAACCTGTTAGGTGTAACTGTGAATATAAATTGTATTTGATTCTATGGCATTGTTGTTAAAACAGGGATAGCTAAGAAACTGTGTTCTCTCTCTGTTTTGTGTTTCAACAGGTTTGTATTTTCCCTTAATTTTCAAGAGATAAATTTGATCCTTATATTGTAAAACATGTAAAGTCACTTAGATTAAACATCAACTTATTAACTATTTCAGTAGCATGAGAAATCAGAAAATATGAACAAAGTTGTCAGCATTAACCTTCTCAGTTGCTCTAAGTGGTTGACTGTGATGTTTGCTGTACGGTTTGTAGCTAGATGTCTGTCCTTTTGTTTTTCTCCCGTCTGCTCTAGTTGAGACAATCCAGAACAACCCCACCCTCATCCTGGAAACTCCATTTGTGACTCTCCAACGACAGGAGAGTGTAATGGAAACTAGTATTCCTGTTCCTGTCCTTAACTGGCAAGATGGTTCCAGTAGGAATCCAACTGTTGCAGAGTGTGTGTAGTCTCTCCTTCTGTATTGTTGTGATTTGTGCTATGTGCCTGCTTCTTTGTTTAGAAGTGATATGTTTTGTGATTAGAACGGACTTGAAACATTTTCACTGTTGTGGGTGGGAATGGGACAGTGTACAGGGATATTATGAAATGATGAGTAGACTAATGATCACAATTGGCAGGGAAAATTGTGCACCTACCCAGGCCACATTGCATCTTCAAAAACAATAACACAAGTTTATTTGGCATCATTTGATTTGTAAAATGTCCCAAGTCACATCCTACAAATACTTAAACCCACTAATACACACAGGCAAGCACTATTATGTAGGAATTCAGTTTGAATCTCCATCTCAAAATGGAACAACTATGAAGCAATATTTGATAATTAATAATATTACTGGATTAAGTACAGAGCTGTTGAAATTCTTTCAAGTTCAGCATGATGAAATGTTTGATTTTAATCTGCATTTATCAAAGCTTTGAATTAAAAATGTAATCAGTTCATTTACACTTTTAAATGGGCAGAATATTTGAAATGTTAGTGCGTGTAGAATATGTAACTACAAAATCAGAACTGACTTACATTTGTGCTTCCTGCACCCATTATCCCCTACCCCCCCAATCTCACCTCAGCTGAAGACTTGGCTGTAACTTCCTGGGTGCAATGTCTCATGAGATTGATTAATGTACTGTATATAAAAAAAAACAAACTGGTGAATGGCTTCATTCACAGAGTCTTCCCTGGCAAGTGCATAGATGGTGAGTGACACCCTCCAGCATGACTGCAAAACCCCAGAGAAAAGGAATCCACTGCTTTTGCATAGCTTCTATATTAAATACTGTAGAATCATCTTCCCATTAATATCAAAAACCAAAACATACCGAGCAGGTTTTTGATCTTACCTAGCCATAGTTTATAATTGTGTTTTTGCATGGAGTTAATTTATGTTTGAAGATCATATTGATGAATAACAGTCTATTCCACTCCTGCTTTCTCAAGAGACAGTTTGGATTTTACTTTGCATTTCATGCTTTTGTTTCTGCTTTGGCATGACTGCTGCTGAGAAGTTAGTACTGAAATAATTCATACTGTTTAAATTCAACTCATTAATTAAATGCATATTTAATAATCATCTTTAATTTGTTTTCCTAGAACAGATAAACCATGATATAAGCAATTAATCTAATTGTCCTACACATTGAAAGTATCATTGAGAACATTATACCTGTCAACCAGTGCATTGTGGTGCCAGACAATATCAGAATATGTGGAACTCTGCAGTATCTCTGATGCAACAATGAATACAAGAAGTGTTAACAATTTTATTGCTGCTTTGTCTTTATCAATGACCTCTCCCTTAATACTACTCCACTAGTTTCCTGATAGATCCACTTCATTTTAGAAATAGGCACTAGTCAGGTCATGGCTTTCTCCACAGCTGCTGGCCAGTTGTGCTCCTTGATGATGTAAAGGAAGCTTGAGTTAATTGAGAAGGCAATGCCTTTTAGTACAACCTCTCCCTAATACAAAGTTTCGTAGTCAAATAAAGAACCTGCCGGATCTGAGATTTAAACCCTTGACATCTGACTGTTAAACTGACATAATGACGGTTCGTCTGGCAACTGAGAGCTTCATTCTTCACCATTTCTATTGATCAACTTAATTTCCTCTTGGGAAAATCAGAAAGAGATATCTGATTCATAATTAAGCAAGTATTTTATTTATTTTATTTAATCCAGTATACTACAATGACAAGAGTGTTCTGGTGATGGATCTGGCATGTGGAGTCAGGTGTAGTGACCCAGTTGAGTAATTTATAATTTCCCAAGGCTAAGCTTTGACATCCCCTCACTATCTGCAGTATCTTCCATGTTTACAAACTGACCCAATTTCAACTCTGGTCTTGTTTGTTTTCCCCTTCTGTCTCTTTGCTTATTTGAGGTTTCTTTTTGGCATCAAAATTCAGTTGATGTGTTTATTTCCCCATGAAGTCAACTCCAAATGAATCTTAGATATGATCATTGATGCTTTTTGCTACTGTGTGAGTTTATCTGTATTGCTGATGGATCTAATTTAGATTTCTTTGTTTTGGCTCAATAGCAGACGTTATTCAGTCTCATGCTGGTATCCTCATGGAAAGTTCATCACCTTCCTCCCCCTTAACAGCCCCAATTTTCCGGGGATTCCGGAGGGCCAGTGAGGTCAGCATTGCCAGTCAGGTGTCGGGAATGGCAGACAGTTACACAGCTTCCAACATTGCAAACAGTAAGTACCACTATACGTGAAAACAAAAATATCCTGTGTGTTATTAGTAAACACAAATAGAATTCCACTGAATTTGAAGAATAGCCTGATCCTAGTGTGGCACCAGGACCCTGCAATCTGTACAGTTGCATGGGGGTGCCAAGCTGATCCAGTGCAGTCACATATTGATTAAAATCTAATCCCTGATCATTCTGTCAACTGTTTTATTCTAAACATGTCTTTTCCAGGCCTCTCAGATACAGACATAAGTGTTGATTGAGTAAAAAGTGTTCATTGTTTTTGTCCCGCAAAATGAACCAATGTAGTGTGTCCTCACAAGCCAAATTCAGCTTCTGCTCCTTCCATGCAACGAACTTACAATGTATAGAGTAAGTTGGAGCTGTTAGTGATGGGAGAAAATCAACATAAACAATAATATTGCTTTTGCGTTTCAGGGTAATATACCAGAAATAGGAACTGTGCAAATATTTACTTATATCAAAGTCATACCTATCGGTATTTTACAAACATTGCCAAAGATTTGCTTGATGTGAGTTACATAGTGATCTGGACTATATTTCTTGATTATGAACAATATTCTACGCCATACAGACAATACAGAGTGTATTCAGGAGTTTGAGCTAGGAATGGTGCTCGGTATATTTCCTTATTAACATTTTCTTTCATTCTTTTTGGGATGCAGGTGTCACTGACTGGGGCCAGCATTTATTGCCTGTGCCTCGTTGCCCCTTGAGAAGATGGTGGTGAACTGCCTTCTTAAACCACTACAGTTCAAATGCTGTAGGTAGACCCGGAATCCTGTTGGGGAGGGTATTCTAGGATTTTGACCCAGTGACACTCACTGCTGTATAAGAATCTTTGGCATCTTGTAGATAGTGCACAGTACTGTGCACTGAGTGCCCGTGTGGAACTGGTGCCAATCAAGCAGGGTGCTTTGTCCTGGATGGTGTTAAGCTGCTTCTGTGTTGTTGGAGCTGCCCCATCCAGGCAAGTTGGGAGTATTCCAAGACTTGTGCCTTGTAGATGATGGACAGGTTTGGAGCATCTGGAGATGAGTTAGTCACCACAAGTTGATTAGCCTCTGACTTGCTCTTGTAATCACAGTGTCTATGTGGCTAACCAGTTCAGTTTCTGGTCAATGGTAAGCCCCCAGAATGTTGATAGTGAGGAATTTGGTGATAGTAATGCTATTGAATGTCATGGATGATGGTTAGATTGTCCTTGATTGGAGATGGTGATTGCCTGGCATTTATGTGATGTAAATGTTACTTGCCGCTTATCAGCCCAAACCTGGATATTGTTCGGGTTTTGTTGCATTTGAACATGAACTGCTTCAGTATATGAGAAGTCTCAAATGGTGCTGAACATTGTACAATCATCAGCAAATATTCTAACTTTCAACCTTATGATGGAGGGAAGATCATTTCTGAAGCAGCAGAAAAATTTTGGCCCAAAGACATGGTCCACAGGAACTCCTGCAGAGTTGTCCTGGAGCTGAGATGACTGACCTCCAAAAACCACAACAATCTTCCTGTGTGCCAGGTATGACTCCAACCAGTGGAGCGCTCTCCTCCAATACCCATTGACTCTTGTTTTGCTAGTGGTTCTTGATAAAATCCCACATAAGAGACTGTCAACTGAGGTCGAAGACAATGGAATTGAGGGACGATTACTGACGCGGGAAATTAATTGAATGACAGGCAACGAAAGTAGGGATAATGGCTGGATACTCAAATTGGCAGGATGTGACCAGTGGTGTCCCACTAGAATCTGTGATAAGGCCTCACTTATTCACAATATTTATTAATAACTTAGTTAATAGCATAGGAGGTCATATATCCAAATTGGTTGGTGACACAAAGTTGGCTGGTATTGTAACAGTGTAGATGATTGTACAAAATTACAAAGAGATATTGATAGACTGGGTGAATGTGCAAAATTGTGGTAGATGGAGTTCAATGTAAGCAGGTATGAGGGTTATCCATTTTAGACTGAAAAGACTAGATAAGAGTACTTTGTAGATGGTATCAAGTTAAATATAGCAGATGTGTCCAAAGAGTCTTATTTGAGGGTTCAAGTGCAGAGACCTTAAAAACGTCATGAACAGGTGCAGAAAATAGTCAAGAAAGCTAATGGGATGCTGGCCATTATATCCAGAGGACTGGGGTATAAAGGTGCAGAATTATGCTGCAGTTAAACAAAACCCTGGTCAGACACCCCCTCTACCCCGGATTATTGTGTGAGTAGATTCTGGGCACCACACCTTAGGAAGGATAGATTCAAACATAAGTTTACAAAAACAATCCTTGGATTTCAAGAGTTAAGTTTTGAGAAGCGATTATACCAGGGGTGGCACGGTGGGTCAGTGGTTAGCACTGCTGCTTCACAGTGCCAGGGACCTGGGTTCGAATCCCGCCTCAGGTGACTGTCTGTGTGGAGTTTGCACATTCTCCCCGTGTCTGCGTGGGTTTCCTCCCACAATCCAAGTTGTGCAAGTTTGGTGAATTGGCCATGCTAAATTGCCCATAGTGTTAGGTGCATTAGTCAGAAGGAAATGGGTCTGGGTGGATTACTCTTCAGAGGGTTAGTGTGGACCTGCTGGGCCGAATGGCCTGTTTCCACGCTGTGGATAATTTAATCTAATCTAAATGGCAGTGGATGCTGGTTCAGTTATTAATTTTAAATCTGAGAAAGATACATTTTTGTTAAGCCAATGCAATAATGGATATGGGCTTAAGGCAGCTGTAGGGAGTTAGGCCACAGTCTAGCCGTGATCTCATTGAGTGGTGGAACAGGCTCAAGGAGTTGAATGCTTTACTATGTTCCTACGTAGTTCCTCATTCTGTCGAATGAGGTTTTGATGTCAAGGGCTGTGAGAGTGACAACCCTTGACATCAAGGCCTCATTTGACAGAATTCCCCTCTTTTGTCCATGTTTGAACTGAGGCTGTAATGAAGTCAGGAGCGGAGTGGTCCTGGCAGAACCCAAACTGGGCGTCACTGAGCAGGTTTTTCTGAACAGGTGCTACAGATGACCCCTCCCATCACTTTACTGATGACCGAGAGAAGACTGATGGGGCAGTAATTGGCCTGGTTGGATTTGGTCTACTTTTTGTGTACAGAACATAGCTGAGCAAACATCCACATTTTTGTAGAGATGCCAGTGTTGTAACTGTGCTGAAACAGTTTGATCAGGCGTGTGGAAAGTTCTAGAGCACATGTGCGAGGTGGTTTCATTTTTTCTTGAGACTTTGTAGCAATTGTTACAACTGAGGCAACCACATTGCTGTGGATCTGGAGTTTTCTTCCTTAAAGAGTATTAGTGAACCAGATGGGGGTTTTCCTGACAATCGAAATTCTCAATTCCAGATGTTATTGAATTCAAATTCCACCATATGCCATAGCGGGATTCAAACAGGGTCCCCAAAACATTGCCTGGGTCTCTGGATTAATCTAGTAGATTTACCACCACCTCCCCTTCTCACCTATCCTTCACTTAAATATCCATTCACACATTAATGCATTCAGTTAATTGAAATGTATTCAGGATTAGATTACATTACATTACATTACAGTGTGGATCAGGCCCTTCGGCCCAACAAGTCCACACCGACCCGCCGAAGCGCAACCCACCCATACCCCTACATTTACCCCTTACCTAACACTACGGGCAATTTAGTATGGCCAATTCACCTAACCTGCACATCTTTGGACTGTGGGAGGAAACCGGAGCACCCGGAGGAAACCCACACAGACACGGGGAGAACGTGCAAACTCCACACAGTCAGTCGCCTGAGGCGGGAATTGAACCCGGGTCTCTGGCGCTGTGAGGCAGCAGTGCTAACCACTGTGCCACCGTGCTGCACAATAATCTAGTTAAAACACATTAATTCTTCTAAATAGTATTACACTGTCTTTGGGGAAGAAAGAATCAGGTTCTATCACAGGTGCGATTCACATTGGTGTAGCTCATTGTCAGATCATTTGTTATATTACTGAAGGTGACAAAGCCAGATTGTGATGTGTGGAGTGAAATGCTGTCACAGTGAACTTCAGAAATGTAACTATGCTGCTGCTCCCAGAACAATTTGGACTGGTTTGTTCTCGCCACCAAGGTTGAATGGCCTGCTGTGAATTCCCAGCACTGTCTGCTTTTGTTTTCTTGCAGCCCTGTGGTCACAGGCAGATTTTGAATTGATACTAAACTCTACCTCACAACAAAAGAGAGAAGATCAGAGGAAGAATTGTGCACCCCACACCCCCCATAGCCTCTCAGAGGAGCTGAATTAATAAAAACTTGAGCTCTGCCAGCAATTTCAGTTAGTAGAACACCATGTGGATAGAATGGGAGAACTGCAGGAATTATAGGCAAAGTTTAAGAAATAGAAAACTACTTGGATTATTTACATTTCTGTACCTTTCCATATGCCTGAATAAATCTTTCCAGTGAGGTATTTATTTGGACAGTTTTGACCCATAGAACCCAGTTCTGAGGAAGGGTCACCAGACCCGAAACAATAACTCTGATTTCTCTTCACAGGTGCTGCCAGACCTGCTGAGCTTTTCCAGCAACTTCTATTTTTATATTTGACCCATACTTTCTGTTCCTAGGGACAGCACAGTGGCTCGGTGGTTAGCACTGCTGCTTGCACGGCGCTAGGGACCCAGGTTCAATTCCACCCTCGGGCAGCTTTCTGTGTGAAGTTTGTATGTTCTCCCCACGTTTGCGTATGTTTCCTCCAGGTGCTTCAGTTTCTTCCCAAAGTCCAAAGATGTGCAAGTTAGGGTTGATTGGCCGTGGTAAATTGCTCAGTATTCAGTGATGTGTAGGTTTTTGGGTGGATTAGTCGTGGGAAAAGCAGGGTTACCAACATAGGATAGGGGGGTAGGTCTGGATAGGATGCACTTTGGAGGGTCAGTGTGGACTCAATGTGCTGAATGGCCTGCTTCCACACTATAGGGATCCTATGACTTCCTTGTGTTGCTTTACAGTTGGTGTGGCAATGCCTAAAATGGTTTCAGCCTCACTGTATCTATTTCTTTGTGATCTCCACAATTAGTGGAACACAAACAATATCCCACATTACTACGGGAAAGAATGTTATACCGGCTGTTTTGTATGTGATGTATCTACAGTAGAGGCATTAGTGGTTCTCGAAGACCCTGGGTGCAATAATTGCAAAGCAATTTGTAAAATTATGCTGGAATCCTGTTGTATTCATCAGACCAGTTGACTGTTCATTTTGTAATTTTCAGTTACTCATCTAAAAACTGGTTTGTAGATGGTCACTGATTTTGGAAAGAAGCATCAATAGAAACTTCAATATTAATCTGATTCAATGACCTGACAACATATATAGCACAGTTCATAGCCTCAAGAGTCCAACGATCAAATGCTTAACTCCACCATGAAGTCTTTAGGTTGGGGAAAAGGTCTGCTGCTAGCCAGAGATGAGTTCAGCTTGTTCATTCTAAGCCAGGGCATTAACTGATAGCACTGTGGGGAGACAAGGCAAATGAATGCTGAAATAACTTCTTCTCCCAACAGAGACAACCCATTCTGTCATAAGCCAAACATTAAATGTTAGAAATAGAAAGCAATGTCTTTGCTGTTGGTTTGTGTGTTGTGTAATTTGAATTTTGTTTTACTTTCATTTCTCAGAGCAAAATTATCACCCAAATAATTGCAAAAAGTTGGCTTTCTTGTTCAAACTTGTCCCACACAACAAAGCCCTTGCAAAATACACTTTCTCTCAGGGCTATAATCAGTCCAAACAGAATCAGAACAAGCAAAAGCTGAAACAGAATTGTGTGAATTCTGCTGCAAAACAGAGTCCAACACAACAGAGAGTCTCAGAGGTGGACATCCAGACAGGTATTGGGATAGTAGAACCAAATCTAGTTTTAATGTAGCTTTTAGCTGCTCTTAACCCTTTCTCCAAATAAATTTCCTTTTTGACTCCTAGAAAAGAATTGCTAGGTTACTGAACAGATAAAAGTCTGTCTTTAACTATAAGTATAGGCATATAAGATACAATTTGAATTTTTATTCTGTTATTAATTGACTATTTACATAGGTGATGGATTTCAAGCAGAAGTCATGCTTCAGAGGAAGAGATCACAAACTTCTAAACATTTGACAGGTTTCTTCTAAGTGGAACTTTGACAGCTTCTTGCAAGGGTAGATTTTCCAGTTGGTACTGATCTTGTACAAATTCTTACAGTGCTACAGTTTAATTCCTTTTTGCCCTTTTAAGATTAGAGAGAACTCTGGTAACAGTACTTAAAGTAATTGCGCAAGAACATAACCAGCTGAAAAATGTACCACCCTATCACTATCACTTGTGGGAAACTACAGCTTGGGTATCATTGTTTCAGCACCAGTTTCTAGCTCACGGTTTACTTAACAAAATACATTGCATCCACGTTTTACTTTTGAATGAAATTTGTTACTGTACAGTAATGGGATTATTCAGTATTTTACACTCTACTCTTCTCCTTGATAGTGCATTCATATTTAAACTAATTGCTAAAGTCTTTGTAGTGACTTTGTTAATGGAAAACATTTCTTGTTGTTTAGTTGCAGCAAGGTGGTGGGGAACGAAGAGGATTGACTATGCTCTCTACTGCCCAGATGCTCTAACAGCTTTTCCAACTGTAGCCTTACCTCATCTATTTCATGCAAGTTACTGGGAGTCAACAGATGTTGTTTCATTCCTACTGCGACAGGCAAGTCAGAAAAAAAAAACCTACATTTGTATCCCACCTTTCACACCTCATGCTTTATACTCACTGAAGCACTTCCGGAGTGTAATCATCAATAGGAAACTTTGAAGTCAGTTTGTGCATAGCAAGATCCCAAAGTCAGCACTGTCACAAATTACTAGATCAATTATTTACGTGTTCCAGGAGGCATAAATGGTGCCAGGACGCCTGAAGAATTCCCATCTTTCTCATTGAATATTGCTATATATCTATAATGTCCACCAAAGAGGCAGAATATGCCTCCATATTCCCACACCATACAAGCGATGGTCCTTCTGTTAGCTTAGCAATCTCTTGGTGCTGCACTGAGTGTGTCAGCATGCATTATATTCTCATATCTCTGGAGTGAGACTTGACCCATGACCCACTTCTTAATGAGGATTGGTATTGATACACTGAGTCAAGGTTGTTGCCTTACGTAAATTAAAGCATGTTTCCAATTATCAGTCTGAAAGTTTCCTTTGTTACTATTTTATTTTAACATGGACAGATCTGCAATTTAACGTTCAAACACGATTTAAAATGTAATTGAAATTCTCAGTGTAGAATAACGGTGGAAAATCGATGATGGAATAATAGAGAATGACAAAAGACAAACACTGCGGATGATGGAAATCAGAAATAAAAACAGAAAATGCTGGAAAATCTCAGCAGGTCAGGTATCATCTGTTTAGAGAGCAATAGTTAACACTCAGTTGATGCAGAAAGAAAGCTTGTATTTTTGTATTGTGTCTATCAAACCTTGGAAGGTCCTAAAGTTTACATTGAGATATTTTTGAATTTAGTGACTGTTATAATGCAAAGTAATGTCTTACATCTATTCACATGCACATTAGGTAATGAGACACGAAAATGCAAGTGTTCTGGACCTGGACGGGAAAGAGGTTTCTGTATTTAGTCCTTCAAAACCACGTGAAAAGTGGCTTCGCAAGAGGACGCAAGTTAAGATACGGGTATAAACATACCTTTATTAAGGTGTCTGTTGTGTGCAACCAGCTTGAATTTTTTTTTGTTGCAATTAAAGTGAAATAAATTTCCTTTTGGATATTGTTTCACACAGAATGTTACAGCAAATCATCGAGTGAGTGATGCTATTGTTACTGAAGATGGTCCTCAGACACTGACTGGGAGATTTATGTACGGGCCCCTGGACATGGTCACACTGACTGGTGAAAAGGTAGGTAATTCTTTGCTGAGGTTTATGAGGTACGTCACACACTGTATATTGGACTCCTCACTGTGGGAAAACCCACTATGGCACCAGGTTGAGGGTTTTTGAAAGAACCACCCAGGAAGAGGGGCAGGTGCAGAATCCATAAAAGCTCGTAATAAGGAAGTAGATAAAAAGTAGAAAAGTAACAATTTTAAACAGTGCAAGGGAATGGGAATAAGTGTGAACCCTTTCAGGGAGATAGAAAACAGCAATAGGCTATTTGGTTCCATTACAAAATTAGATAATGCCTACCAGAAAGCAGTGATGGCAGATTCAAGAACAGTAACTAATCAAGTGACATACAATAGTTGTGTGTGGAAAGTCATCATTCATAACAAAAGGGACAGTAGAAACACAGATACAATATTGGCTGAGCTATAGGAAGTTGAACAGTTCATCAACTTCAATAACATGTTCCACCCCGAACCTAAGTTCACCTGGACCATCTCAGACACCTCCTCCCCCTTCCTGGACCTCTCCATCTCCATCAACGGTGACTGACTCAATACTGACATCTTCTACAAACCCACAGACTCCCAAAGCTACCTGGACTACACCTCCTTCCACCCTGCCTCCTGTAAAAATGCTGACCCTTATTCCCAACTCCTCCACCTCCGCTGCATCTGCTTCACGAGGACCAGTTCCACCACACAACACACCAGATGGCTTCCTTCTTTAAAGACCACAATTTCCCCTCCCATGTGGTTGATACCCTCCAGTGCATCTCATCCACTTCCCACACCTCCACCCTCGAACCCCAACCCTCCAACTGCAACAAGGACAGAACGCCCCTGGCCTTCACCTTCCACTCATCAACCTCCGTATACATCGCATCATCTGCCGACATTTCCGCCGCCTACAAATTGAACTCCCACCAGGGATATATTTCCCTCCCCACCTCAACTGCTTTCCGCATAGACCGTTCCCTCCACGAATCCCTCGTCAGGTCCACGTCCCCCACCAACCCACCATCACCTCCCGGCACCTTCCCCTGCCACTGCAGGAATTGCAAAACCTGCACCCACACCTCCCCCCTCACCTCCGTCCTCCGTCCAAGGCCCCAAGGGAGCCTTCCACATCCATCAATGTCATTTACTGTATCTGTCGCTCCCGATGCGGTCTTCTCTACATTGGGGAGACAGGACGCCTGCTTACAGAGCACTTCAGAGAACATCTCCGGGACACCCACACCAACCACCCCCACTGCCCCGTGGCCAAACACTTCAACTCCCCCTCCCACTCCGCCAAGGACATGCAGGACCTGGGCCTCCTCCATTGCCACTCCCTAACCACCTGATGCTTGGAGGAAGAACGCCTCATCTTCCACCTCGGGACCCTCCAACCCCACGACATCAATGTGGATTTCACCAGTTTCCTCATTCACCCCCCCCCCATTCCTGATGAAGGGCTTTTGCCTGAAACATCGATTCTCCTGCTCCTCGGATGCTGCCTGATCTGTTCCTGCTTATAAGAGGATCAAGAATGACAGGGCACAGGTTTAAAGGGTTTTCCCAAAGAAACAAATATGAAGTGAAGAAAAGCATAACCTTTTCTTTCACAGCAAATAGTTAAGGTCTGGAATGCACTGCCTGGAAGTGTGGTAGAGGCAGATTCAATTGAAGTACTCAAGGGAATTAAATGGTTATTTAAGTAGAAAAATGTGCGGAGTTACAGGGAGAAGGCAGGAGATTGGCATTACGTTGAAATGATCAGAAGTTGGTACAGATCCAATGGTCCTTTACAGTCCTGCCGTCATGGTGACTCTGTGGTTAGCACTGCTGCATCATAGCACAAGGGACCCAGGTTCAATTCCACCCTCGGGCAATTAGCTGTGTGGAGTTTGAATGTTCTCCCCGCGTTTGTATGAGTTGCCTCCAGGTGCTCCAGTGTCCTGCCACAGCCCAAAGATGTACAGGTTATGTAGATTGGCCATGTGAAATTGTCCAGTCGTGTCCAGGGATGTGCAGGCTTGGTTGGTTGACCATGGGGAATTCAGGATTACAGGGGTAGTTTGTGGGGTGGATCTGGGTGCGATGCTCTTCGGTATGGCCTCTTTCAGCACTATGATTCTGTGACACAAGAATGAAGCCCTGTAGTGAGTTCGAGTGGGATCTTGTATTGTTAACATTGATAGCACTGTTACTTGATTTAAAATGTCAAGCATTTTTATAGTGTGGCTATGTATTCTACGGTCTCTGTCAGTACTCCCCTTGTTGGTATGGTTGAGCTATTCAGCAGCAGTGAGTGTTACTAACTCTGTGTTGAGAGTTTCCAGAAATTTCATCCTTAAGCTGCTTGAGATGGCAATGAGATTGCTAGCATGACACTCTCCTCCCTGAGCATTTGTTTGACTGGTTGTAAAATCTGGAAATAGAAAGCTTTTCTTGGGTAGCTGTACTATCTCTCCCAGATCAAAATAATCACATGTTCTCTGAGAAGTGTGTAAATGAGAGCCAACCCTGGGGGCCTCAGTCTGAGGATGAAGTGTCTGACTAATCTGTACTTGCGTTTCTCACATTACAAGTCAATAATAAGTGACTATAAATAAGCACAATGCCACTGGTTTGATGTTTGAATACCTATTTAATGTACAGTAGTCCTTCTGCACAAAGTCTTTAGATTTCAAACTCTGTCAGTGTAGCCTATCACATGGTAGTGGTTCTTTGCCATGGTGCCTGCTTAATAAAGGAAAGCATCAGGAAGCCAAAGTTTCTAATGTAGATGTTCACTGTGGTTCCACAGCCTTGAAGAATGTGTTCACATGCCACCATGATCAGTACAGTTTACACCAAATCCATTAACAACCAGAAGCTGCACAGGGATGGAGTGATGGTGTTGACTCAGTTATATAAGAATAAGACAGCATAAGAAGTGTGGTATAGCTTTCAATTCTACTTTCAGCATAATAGTATTAAATAGGAAAGTAATGTCAGGATTGAGCGGCATTGGGATACACTCTGGAGGGGGTTTACCTTAGACTGAGATTTGAATGCACATAGACAAAGTTAAAACCGGCGCCATAGAGTCAGGTCAAATTCCCAGTTTATACCACATTGGGTAATTGGGAGAGAGATTAAACTGAGCATCCCAGGAAGTACAAAAGGGCAAGGACAATGTTCACACATGGCAAACATTCAGGCAAGATGAAGTGGAAGGTTTTACACACTGAATGCATGTTGTACATTCTGGAGCAGAAGGTGAAAGAAATTGGGAAATGATTGACATCTGTTGCACAAAGCTAATCAATAAACCAAACTGAATATTGGGCTGAATTGCTGGAGGAGTAGAGTACAAATATGAAAACACTGTTCTAAAGCTGTATGGAGCTCTAAGCAGGCCAGAACTTGAAAAGTCTGTTCTGGTACTGGAGACGCAATTCATAAAGCCTGGACAGTGAAGACCCAATAGACTGTTCTAAGAGTTCAGGAACTGGGGTGTAAGTGACACAGACTCTTCATGCTTGAAAGGACTACGGATGAGGGGAATGAATAAAAATATAAATGAATCTAAGTGACTACAAATTCTGTGCAGTGCTTTGGGGGTACAGACTAGTAAAAAATGTGTTAACACTAGAAATGGAGACAAAACATTTCAATATAATCAGGTGACAGATAGTTTGCTTTGAGATAATATGTGCTTTAGCAGAGTATAATAAAGGAATCGTTTATCTGTCACTGTCTGCCCTTGGGGTGGAGAGTTCATTGCTCCTCTAACCATCCTCTGTCTTCTGCTTTGCAAATTCTGTCAACATAACTCAGGGTCAAATCCAAGACCAAACCTGCTTTTCATCAGGCAATTTATTTTCAAATATCCAAAGAGTTGGAAGCTCATTTGGCAAACGTTGGCTAATTTAGTCTTTACTGTGGATTATATTGTATGGACTATATGACCCAATCAATTTCTCACCAGCCTTCCACTAAAACTGAAAACAAAAGAGTGATTTCTTTAGGTTCTAAAATTTTGATAGGTGGAATGTTCCAGATCAGCATTTTCTGTATCTTGTCACTTCTAACCTGCATCCAAACTTCTGTTTCAATGAAAGTAAGGTTGACCTATTCAAACTTCAGTTAGCAACAAGATCAAACCTCCCAACTTCCACCTGAGGAGGCTAGCGCTCCTACATAGTCCCAATAGACTACTTATAGCCCAAAGTTTAGAATGATTAGATAATGTCCACTAGTTTGACACACTAGTTTTACTGTCGTAGCTCACGCTATATAAGGTAAAGCATGGAGTGGTTTTAAAGTTGTGTGAATAATCCATGCTATTTGATAAATTGCAACACTGTTTTTATTGTTTCTAAATTCTTTCCCAGAATGTAAGCATCACCAGCAAGAACGGCATTTGTTTCTCATTCCTTGACCAGGTGATGGGTCACATTCTTAACTGACTGCACTCCATGTGGATTTTTCACTTGTTTTTCAATATGACTGAATAGCTTGCTTTTCAGAGGAGATAAAGAGTCAAATAGGTCTGGATTCGCATAACAACAAAAACTCTTAAAAACAGCAAGATTTCTTAAGTAGGAGTGAATCAGTTGTAGTTTTACAACAATCAAGATACTTGCTTCATATTTTGTTAAATTCACTGAATTTAAATTCTCCAGGTGCTATGCTGGAATTTGAACTCACATCTCTCAATTATTTGGCTCAGCATCTGGATTATTAAATCTAACAATAGAACCACAATTTGACCATTCCTGAGTCGTATACGTGAACTGCTTCTTCATTCTGGAGCATTCTTCACCAAAAATGGCATCAAAATGATCAGAGGATCAATTTTAGGATCAGCTATTTTGGGGCATGAAATGTAGTGGTGTTGCTAGATATATGTCACTAATGTTGACCATGAAACTACTGATTTGGAGGTGCCGGTGTCAGACTGGGGTGTACAAAGTTAAAAATCACACAACACCAGCTTATAGTCCAACAGGTTTAATTAGAAGCACACTAGCTTTCTGAGTGTTGCTCCTTCATCAGGTGGTACCCTAACCCTAACCCTAACCCTAACCCACTACCACCTGATGAAGGAGCGACGCTCCGAAAGCTAGTGTGCTTCCAATTAAACCTGTTGGATTATAACCTGGTGTTGTGTGATTTTTAACTATGAAACTACTGGAATGTCCTACAATCCCAACTGGTTCACCACTGTCTTTATTCAGTCTAGCCTATATGTGACTTTAGATTCACAACAATCAGGATGATTCTTATATATTCTTATTCTATGTATATTAATACTGAGGGGCCTGTTTTGTACAGACAGAAAGAACATGAACACAAACTGCACTTGCTTCAACTAAACAAAGTAGGTCACACTATTCGCTGGTTAATTTCTCAGGCTATGCCCTGACCAATCAGAATTGACTTGCCTGGTTTAAAATTTAAACAAAGCCTGACTATTAACTGTCAATCAGCATTAATGGGTGCACTTTTCATGGCAACTCCTCCACCTGATTGGTTGGCAATTAGCACTCTCCTCTTATGCAGTATAAATGTTGATTTTCCCTTGTATTTATATCATTATGAAATGTCCTGATTAATGCAAGAGGAAAAGATTTGATAAAGTATTATTTTTCAGCAATAGTCAGATCATTTTGAATGTAACTCATGATATTCTCCACATGGAATGGCCTGTGTTACTCAAATTGGATTTTCTCAACATTATAGAGTCGTATAGTGTACAGATACCTCATTTCCCTGCACTTGGCCCATGTCCTTCGAATCCTTTCCTATCCATGTATTTGTCCAAATGCCTTTTAAATGTTGTTAATGTACACGTCTCAACCACTTCCGCTGGCAGCTCATTCCATATGTGCACCACTCTCTGTGTAAAAAAGGTTGCCCCTCAGGTTCCCTTTTTTCTTCTTCCCCTCTAACCTTAACCTGATGCCCTCTAGTCCTCGATTCCCCAAACCTGAGAAAAAAGGTAATCCTATCCATTTCTCTCATGATCTTATACACTTCTGTAAGATCCCCCTTAGTCTCCTACACTCTAGAGAAAAAAGTCCTAGCTTGTCCAACCTTTTCCTATAACTTAGTCCCTTACTCCAAAATACGGCCTCACCAACATCCTGTAAATTGCAACATAACTTCTATACTCAATGCGCTGACTGATGAAGGCCAGTGTGCCAAAAGCCGCCTTCACTGCCCTGTCTACCTGTGACTCCACTTTCAAAGAACTGTGCATCTGAACTCCAGGCTCCCTCTGTTCCACTACACTCCTTAAGGCCCTATCATTCACCATGAAACTCCTACCTTGATTTGACTTTCCAAAATGCAGCACTCCACACTTATCTGTATTAAACTCCATTTGCCATTTCTTGGCCCACTTCCCCACCTGACCAAGATCCTGCTACAATTTCTGATAACCTTCCTCACTGTTCAAGATACTGCCTTTTTTTGTTTCCTCTGCAAACTTACTAATCATGCCTTTCTCATCCAAGTCATTGATATAGCTAACAAACAGCAATGGGCCCAGCACTGACCCCTGAGGCACTCCACTAGTCACAGGCCTCAGCATCCTCCCACTAATGCCCTCTGCTTTCTACCATCGAGCCAATTGTGGATCCAATTTGCCAGCTCTCCCTGGATTCTATGTGATCTAACCACCTGGAACCTTATCAAAGGCCTTACTGAAATCCATATAGACTACATCTACCACCCTGCCCTCATCCACTTTGCTGGTCACTTCATCAAAGAACTCCAACAAATTTGTGAGGCATGATCTCCCACTCAAAGCTATGGTGACTACTCCTAATCAAACCCTGTCTTTCCAAATGCATATATATATCTTATCTCAGAAACTTCTCAAATAACTTACCTACCACGGATGTTAAGCTTACTGGTCTTTGGTTCCAGGTTTTTCTTTGCAGCCCTTCTTGAATAAGGTCACAACATTCGCTAGCCTCTAGTCTTCCAGGACCTGATTCATGGCGAACAATAATGCAAATTTATCAACCAAGGCCCCTGCAATTCCTTTTATAGCATCTTGCAGGGTTCTTGGATACACCTGGTCAGGACCACATGATTTATCCACCTTCATACATTCTAAGATGTCCAACACTACTTCTACTGTGGTATGAACTGTCCCCAAGATATCCCCACTAACTTCCCAAAGTTCCCTCATGTTCGTGTTTTTCTCCATTGTAAACACAGAGATGAAATATTCATTGAGGACCTTGCCCATCTGCTGCGGTTCCACACAAACATGTCCATTTTGGTCCTTGAGGGGTCTTATTCTCTCTCTGGTTATTCCTTTTCCTTTAATATACTTAAAGAATCTCTTTGGATTCACCCTAATCCTCTCAGGCTGTGTTGTGCCACCTTTTCGCCGTCCTGATTTCCTTCTTCAGTAAACTCCTGTATCCATGGTATACATACCTGCAGGGATTCATCAGGTTGTAAATCTTGGCTTTATGTAATGTAGCCAGTGTCTCAGAGAACTGAATGGCAGTAGAGAGTGTTGTTGACTTATCTCCTATACCGTTGTGGAATCTCAGTCACTGCCACCAATCGTCAGATAAATGGACTTGGAACACCAGGAAATTACTTTGAAGATCAATTTGAACCTGTTCATGGCACCTTTGTAAAAACTGTTTTGCCAGATTCAAGTAATATTAGGTTATGTCCACTAATGCCTTTTAATATTTACTTTTCAATTTCCACACAATATAATTTTGTTCTTTATTTTCTTTCAATAGGTGGACATTCATATTATGACTCAGCCTCCTGCAGGAGAGTGGGTTTATTTTGACACTGATATTACAAACAACAGTGGTAGGATTTCCTACATCATCCCAAAAGACAAAAGACTGGGAGTTGGTGTCTATCCAGTAAAAATGGTGATTAGGTAATTGCATGGGTTCAAATTTGAAACTTGTTAGTCTGTCAATGTGCACAATAATGAACACTCCAGGGAATATATTTTCTTTATGCAAATGTATCTTCCTTTGTATTTCTAAAAGGTTGCATTGTGTTCTTTGTAAGTTGAAATCATTACCCAATTGAGACAGGAAGCTGATAAAGTCTTCATTATTATGATCTCATGTGATAATACAACTGGACTAGTTAGGTTCCAGAATGAACTCTGGACTGATAGATCATATGCTTTTCCTCTGTTCATTAATGAAACATGCATTAGTAAAATATACTCACATAAAATTGAAAATTTCCTTTGACAACTGAAGTTTAATACATAAAAGAAGTTTAAAAATAAAAAGCTATCTAAATATAGAATACAATTACCAAGGTCTAAAACATACAGCAAAACAAAATTTTATCTGGTTTACCAACCCTATTTATTGCAGAGAAATTACAACCTTTCTCAACCCCTTTTGTTTCACCTGAACTAACTCAAGTTTCTTTGGAGTGGACTATGAAGACATTCAGTGAGTCCTTTCCAAGTCTGCTGAGATGTGCTTTCCACAAAGCTTGAACCTAAACTTTCTCATTTCTAATAACATTTCTAAATAAGATTCTAAATGAACTCCCTGGTTTGGAATCTTTACATTCTGCTGAGGTAACTAGTTCCCTGAACTCCTAGGGGAGAAATTAAACTTGTTTCTGCAATCAAATCTTGTGTTTTCTAAACAGAAGCGAAAACATTTAGAATCACAGAGTTGTACAGCACAGAAGTGTTCACTGATGAGAGGGACATAGAAATAGAAGTTTGATTACTCTGGATCACGTTGACGTAAGGAGGGAAGATGTGTTGGGTAGACTAGAGGTTATTAAGGTGGACAAATCCCCAGGACCAGATGGGATCTATCCCAGGTTGCTGAGGGAGGCGAGAGAGGAAATAGCTGGGGCCCTGACAGATATCTTTGTGGCATCCTTAAACATAGGTGAGGTGCCGGAGGACTGGAGAGTTGCTCATGTTGTCCCCCTGTACAAGAACGGTAGTAGGGATATTCCAAGTAACTACAGACCAGTGAGCCTGACATCACTGGTGGGAAAGTTGCAGGAGAAGGTACTGAGGGATAGGATCTATTTATATTTAGAAAAGAATGGGCTTATCAGTGATAGGCAACATGGTTTTGTGTGGGGGAGATCGTGCCTTACCAACTTAATAGAGTTCTTTGAGGAAGTGACCAAGTTGATAGATGAAGAAAGGGCTGTAGATGTCATATACATGGGGCTTTAGTAAGGCGTTTGATAAGGTTCCCCATGGTAAACTAATGGAGAAAGTGAAGTCACATGGTGTGCAGGGTATTCTAGCTAGGTGGATAAAGAACTGGTTGAGCAACTGGTTGAGACAGAGGGAGGTAGTTGAAGGGAGTTTCTCGAAATGGAGAAAGGTGACCAGTGGTGTTCCACAGGGGTCAGTGTTGGGGCCACTGTTGTTTGTGATATACATAAATGATCTGGAAGAGGGCACTGTTGGTATGATCAGCAAGTTTGCAGATGACACGAAGATTGGTGGAGTAGCAGAAAGCATAGGGGACTGTCAAAGAATACAGGAGGATATAGATAGACTGGAGAGTTGGGCAGAGAAGTTGCAGGTGGAGTTCAATTCAGGCAAATATGAGGTGGTACATTTTGGGAAGTCTAATTGTAGAGCAAATTATACAGTAAACGGAAGAGCCTTGGGAAAAGTTGATCGGCAGAGAGATCTGGGAGTGCCAGGTCCATTTTACCCTGAAGGTTGCTGTAGAGGTGGATAGAGTGGTCAAGAAGGCATATGGTATGCTTGCCTTCATCGGATGGGCTATTGAGTATAAGAGCTGGCAAGTCATGTTAAAATTGTACATGACGTTAGTTCGGCCACATTTGGAATACTGTATACGGTTCTGGTCACCACATTATCAAAAGGATGTGGACGCTTTGGAGAGGGTGCAGAGAAGGTTTACGAGGATGTTGCCTGGTATGGAAGGTGCTAGCTATGAAGAGAGGTTGAGTGGGTTAGGTTTGTTTTCATTAGAAAAAAGGAGGTTGAGGGGGGAACCTGATGAGGTTTACAAAATCATGAAGGGTATAGACAGGGTGGATAGAGAGAAGCTTTTTCCCAGGGTGAAGGATTCATCATGCTTTCAAGATGAGAGGTGAAAAGTTTAAGGGGGATACACACAGCAAGTACTTTACACACAGGGTGGTGGGTGCCTGGAATGCGTTGCCAGCAGAGGTAGTAGAGGCAGGCACAGTGGATTCATTTCAGATGCGTCTGGACAGATGCATGAATAGGTAGGGAGCAGAGGGATATAGATGCTTAGGAATTGGGCGACAGGTTTAGACAGTAGATTTGGATTGGCTCAGGCTGGGAGGGCTAAAGGGCCTGTTCCTGGGCTGTAAATTTTCTTTCTTCTTTGTTCTAGGAACAGACTCTTCAGTCCAACTCGTCCATGTCGACTAAATATTTCAAATGAATCTAGTCCCATTTGCCAACATTTGGCCTATAAACCCTTCCTATTCATATACCCATCCAAATGCCTTTTAAATGCTGTATTTGTACCAGCCTCCTCCACTTTCTCTGGCAGCTAATTCCATACACGCACCACCCTCGGTGTGAAAACGTTGCCCCTTAGGTTTGTTTTAGATTTTACCCCTCTCACCTTAAACCTATGACTTCTAGTTTTGGACTCCCCACCCCGGGGAAAAGACCTCGGCTGTTCACCCTATCCGTGCCCCTCATGATTTTATAAATCTCTATAAGGTCACCTCTCAGCCTCTGATGCTGCAGGGAAAACAGCCCCAGCCTATTCAGTCTCTCCCTACAGCTCAAACCCTCCAACTCTGGCAACGTCCTTGTAAATCTTTTCTGAATACTTTCAAGTTTCACAACATCTTTCTGATAGGAAGGAGACCAGAATTGCATGCAATATTCCAACAGTGGTCTAACCGATGTCCTGTGCAGACACAACATGACCTCCCAACTCCTGCACTCAACACTCTGACCAATAAAGGAAAGCATACCAAACGCCGCCTTCATTATCCTATGTACCTGGGACTCCATTTTCAAGGAACTATGTACCTGCACTCTTTGTTCAGCAACATTCCCCAGGACCATATCATCAAGTGTATAAGTCCTGCCCTGAATCCTAGATTCTTATGAACTGAATGGGTAACTAGTATTCTTAAATATTTGCCTAGCATAAACCCAACCAAATAGTATCTTCCTGTGAATACCACAGGGATCTCCAGACACCTACTTTCTGAGAAATGCTCAATTTTGGTACTGTTCTGGAAGGACTCTCTGACCTTGTTTATTTAAAAGGAAGCCCTTCACAGAACCCTAAACATTTCTTACCTGCCTCTATTTTGAAATTCACATTCTAAAAATTATATTCATGAATATAAATAATTCATCTTTTATCACACAGCAAAGAATATTATGAATACATTCCAGTCCTAATGAAATGACAGCTCGATTTCTAAAGCCAGCAGCAACCCTTCAATATGAAATAAAATTTGCCAATTTTAACAAGTTCCTTGGACACAACAACACTAGCCCGCATTATTGGGCTAATGTTCTACCTTCTGATCTATCATTACTGGGTCAGCCATTGCTCAGTGATAGCACACCTATCTCTGTGCTTGTAACATTACAGATTCAAGTCAGAATCCAGGCTGACGTATCAGTACAGTATGTGGCAGCACAACACTTGGAGACATATTTTCATTGTGCTAAACAGTTAGTACTGTTTTAACAAAACACTAACTAAACAATTAAATATGACAAGTATGTTAAATGCACAAGAATAATTAGTTTTGTTTAATAGGAATTGCTTGACAGAGGGTGAATTTGTAAATAATTAATTTAAAGCCATTCTGTAAGTACTGTTGTGTGAACTTGTTTTGATTGGTTGTGAATAGGACTTTCTTATACCTTTTTTCTAGGGGAGATCATACGTCTGGAGATAGCTACATTACTGTTCTACCAAAAGGAACAGAGTGTGTCGTGTTTAGTATTGATGGATCATTTGCAGCCAGTGTTTCCATTATGGGCAGTGATCCCAAGGTCAGAGCTGGAGCAGTTGATGTTGTAAGGTAAATGTCAATAATTTCTGTTCTCGCCATCACTTAGTGGGTATATGTTCCTGCATTAACGTTAGAAATATTGTTTGCATGACCCCAAAGCTATGAAATTATTTTACAACACTCTGCTCGCAAACTGTAATCAAATGACTAGATTAGATTAGATTAGATTACTTACAGTGTGGAAACAGGCCCTTCGGCCCAATAAGTCCACACTGCCCCACCGAAGCGCAACCCACCCATACCCCTACATTTACCCCTTACCTAACACTATGGGCAATTTAGCATGGCCAATTCACCTGACCTGCACATCTTTGGACTGTGGGAGGAAACCGGAGCACCTGGAGGAAACGCACACAGACACGGGGAGAACGTGCAAACTCCACACAGTCAGTCGCCTGAGGCGGGAAATGAACCCGGGTCTCTGGCGCTGTGAGGTAGCAGTGCTAACCACTGTGCCACCGTGCCGCCCACTTATGAATGACCTATGATTCTGAACATTGTAAATGTGTTCGTTCTTGCTAAGGTGTTGGCAGATAGTGGAATTTGAATTCAATAAAATAGTCTGGGATTAAGAGTCTAATGATGACTGTGAAACTGTTGCCGATTGTTGGAAAAAAACCCATCTGATTCACTAATGTTTCTTAGGGAAGGAAATCTGCCATCCTTACCCAGTCTGGCCTACATGTGACCAGACCCACAGCAATGTGGTTGACTCTCAAATTCCCTTTGGGCAGTTAGGGATGGACAATAAATACTGACCTAGCCAATGACCTCATCATCCTGTGAATGAATAAAAATAAATGCGTGATTTGATCATGAAGAATAAATAAAAACTGTAGATGCTAGAAATCTGAAACATGGAACATTGGAAATATATGGCAGGTCAATATGAACTGTAAAGAGAGGAATGAGAGAATGATGTACATTGAGGACAGATCAGCTGCTTTTGGACAAGGGGCAGGATGCTGATATGAGGCCCAATTGGCATCCTGTTATCAGTATGTAACTTTTCTGAGGTGATGCCCACTGCAGTAGGTCAGATGCCAAAGGCAGCAGGCCCAATAAGAGAGCTCACAGTGATACCAGGCCTTTAGCCCCATCTGGAGAGGCTGACATTGCTGTGGCAGGCTGGTAGGCATAACAGAGGTTATCAGCTAAATAGGTCTGAAGTCAATTGGGACATTAGGATGGAGGGAAATGGCCTCCACAGGGCTAGTCACAGAGAGAGTTATGGCCTTTCATCCCTATACCTACATTGTTGGGATATAGAACCTCTGACTCCAATGGCCCACTGGCCTGTTGCTAGGAAGCTGCCTCAGTTGAGTCAGTGGCCTTTGTGTGGATTGGAGAGCTGCTTGGGGCATCAATAAAATGTTAGCTTTGGGCCGTTTTTTGCAGCCTGAACTGGACCAATTGGAGACCTAGCTCTCTGGGCAGCTGGCAGTCAACCTAGTTCCCTTCCTGTCCACCTCTTGGGAAATTTCCCAAAGCAGCGAAATCAGGAAATTAACCTGACACAGAGCTGGGAACATCTTCTGTTCATAACTCTGTTTCTGTGGCTGCAGAAGCTGCCTGACCTAAGTATTTCCAAAATGAATGTCATTTTGATCATATATTTTTATGTAGATAAGCACAAACATCTTGCATTTGCCCCTTCCAGGTTTGTGTTACTGTACTTCAGAGTAGAATTTTAATCAAATTTGAATATGCAGTTAGTTTGGAAATGAATCCCTCCCACACAATGTAAGTGAATATACTTAACGCATGCACATTTTTGAAGAAATATCTTTCAACATTCAGTAACCAAAAAACCGAAACATTCAACAATTAAATGCACTCTGCTTTTCATTTTACTGTTTTACTAACAAACACACAAGGGTTAAGATACACAGAAACATGAGGAAGCCACTTTGCTCCTTGAGCTTGTTTAGGTCACAGCTGACCCATATCTCAACTTCATTAACCAACCTTTGCTCCATATTTTTTCCTTCGACTACCTAACAAAATGTTATCAATCCCCAACCTCAACATGTTAGGTGAGAGAGTTCCAGATTTCTATGAATCTTTTTATGACAAAGTACTTCCTGGCAATACACTGAATGCCCCACTTGTAATCTATTGCTCCCTTGTTTGGTCCTCTTTTACTGGAAGCATATTTCTCACAATCTACCCTATCAATTCATCGTGAATACTTGGATGAGACCATTTTTGAGGGAACGCAGGCCCCAATCTGTGCAATCTGTCTGCTTCATTTAACCTTCCTAGCCCCAGTTGCATTGATGAACAATATGCTGACCAGGTTATTTAGGTCACGGGCCAAGAACCATAATGGTGTTCTTCATTTCTTCCTTTATTGATACTCACTTTCTCCTATGAAGCTGGTATATTCAATAGCATCGTGTGAGACATTTTCATGAAATATTGGGGAGATGGTGAAGTAGTTTTAATGGCACTGGTCTAGTAATCCAGATACTCAGGCTGATTCCTTGGAAAAACAAAGAAACTGTGAATGCTGGAAGTCTAAAACAGAAATAGAAATTGCTGGAAAAACTCTGTAGATTTGGCAGCGTCTGTGGAAAGAAAGAGTTTTGGATCCAATGACTCTTCTTCAGAACTTTGTTCCTGATTCCCTGGCAATGGGGGTTTGAATCCCACCAAAGCACATGTTGACATTTGAATTCATTAAAAAGAATCTCGAATTATAAATTGGTTAATGGCAACCCTTTAACCATTATTGATTGCTGTAAATTCCCTTATGGTTCAATGATGTCCTTTAGAAAAGGAAACCTGCCGTGGTTACCCATGTGACTCCAAACCCACAGCCTTTAATCTTTCCTCTGAAATAGCCCTAGCAAGCTGCTCAGTCCAAGTGGAAACAAAGGATGGGCAACCGATGCTGGCCTTGGCACATTCAATGATAAATATTGTGGAGCTCAGACAGACAATGTTCAGGCTTGAAATGCCAGGTTAAGTATTGGAGAGTAGTTGACATGATTCACATTTACCAGTACCAACTCGTGCACGTTATGTGACAGTGAGTATTGGGGTCACTGACCCAGTGATGATACTTGTTACTCATTCACTGCCGATTCATTTTAATTCAAGATGTCAATTACCCAACAAAGTCTCAACAGGATGTGGGAGCAATGGAAAGAAAAAGGAAGCCACATCTAGGTAATGGGATGCCGATGATATCTGAATTAGTGAAAGAGTGTAGTGCAGGTAAGGCACAGCAGGTCAGGCAGCATCCGAGGAGCAGGAGAATTGACGTTTCGGGGATAAGCCCTTGCCACTTTTCAGGCCAAACCTGGATATTGTCTAGATCTCTCTGCAGTATCTGAGAAGTCACAAATGGTGAACGTTATGCAATCTTCGGTGAACATCCCCACTTCTGCCCTTATGATGGAGGGAAGGCCATTGCTGAAGCAGCTGAAGATGGTTGAGCCTTGGATACTACCCTGAGGAGCTCCTGCAGAGATGTCCTGGAGCTGTGATGACTGACCTCCAACAACCACAGCCTATGTGTTTGATATGACTCCAACCAAGTGGAAAGTTTGTCCCCAATATCCATTGATTCTGGTTTTGCTGGGCACCTTGATGCCACGTATTTAAATGTGGCCTTGGTGTTAGGGGCTGTCACTCTCACTTTATCTCTGGAATTTACTTCTCTATTCCATGTTTTAACCGTGGCTGGGGCCCCTGAGTTACGATCCTCTGACTTACAAACCCTTGTACTTATAAACACGAGCTCATATAGGAAAGTTTTTTTAAAGATCTGAAATGCAGTCAGCAACTGGGTATTACTGAGCTAGCAGGTTATTGCTGAGCAGGTGCTGCTTGGTAGCACCTTCTACCTCTTTACTTACGATCAAGAGTAGAATAATGGAGCAGTAATTAGCAGGTTTAATTTATCCTGCTTCTTGTGTACAGGACATACCTGGGCAATGTTCCAGTTGTTGGGTAGATACCAGTGTTGTAACTACTGGAACAGCTTGGCTATGGGAGTTCTGGAGTACAAGTCTTCAGTACTATTGCTAGAATGTTGTAAGGGCCCATAGCCTTTGTAGTATCCAATGCCTCCAATGATTTTGTGGAGCGAATTGAATTGGCTAAAGACGTATCTGCAGTGCTGGGGACTACTGAGTGGGTCATCCATTCAGCACTTCTGGTTGAACATTGCTCCAAAAGCTTCAGCCTTATCTTTTGCACTGAAGTGCTAGGCTCCTCCTTCATTGAAGATGCTTTTGGAATTCTGCCAAGTGAGTTGTTATTCTATCACCATTCATGATGTTGACAGAAGGAGGGGTGAGTGGGATGGAAGGCATCATTCCCACTGACAGCAGAGATGTTCCACAAAGCAGTCTCCCAGTTTGTGATTGGTCTCTACAGTGTAAAGGAGACCCCCGTAGGGAGCAGCCGACTAGATTGGAGGAAGAAAAAGGAAATCACTGCTTCAACCTGGAGGGTGTGTTTGGGACCTGGGACAGTGAGGAGAGGAATGGGGCAACTGTTACACCTCTTGTGTGTGCGCAGGAAGTGGGGGGTGGGAGGAATTTTAGGAGTGATGGAGGAATGGACCAAGGTCGCCTGGAGGGAACATTCCCTCCAAATGCTGACAGGGGAGGGAAAGAGTTGTTTGGTCATGGCATCCTGCTTGGTGTGGGGGGGCAGAAATAGCAGAGGGTGATACTTTGAACGTGGAGACGAGGGGAAGGGGATGGAAATTGAGGCCAAGGGGAACCCCTATCATTATTCTGGGAGGGAGGGGGAAAGAGCAAAAATGCAGGATATGGGTTGGATCTGGCTGAGGGTCCTGTCAACATTCAATAGGGTAAATCTTCAATTGAGAAGAAATGAGATGGTGGGTGGCATCATTAGAACAGATGTGGAAGAACGAATGGTATTCTTACAAAAAGCAGGGTGTGAGGTAATTGTGGGAGATCAGTAGGTTTCTTTTAGATATTGGTGTATTATCCCCAGAAATGGAAACAGTGAAGTTGAGGAAGGAAAGAGTCAGAGATGTAACAGGGAGTATAGGAGAGTATGTGATGCTCATCCAGTTTTAATTAGTGGTCACGCCTTCAGTTGCCTGGGTTCTCACTCTGGATTCTCTCCCTAAAACCTCCCCACTATTCACTGCCTTAAGCCACTGTGCCTTTCATCAAATATTGGTTATCTCCCCTCATATCTCCTTCTATAACTTGGTGTCAGAGTTTGTTTGATATCACTCCTGTTATGTGAGTTGGAGATGTTTATTTCATTAGAAGTGCTATAAAAGTTCTAGTTGGCTTCCTTTGTGTGTATTGTATCTTCTCCAGCTGAACTGAGAGGTCGTAATAAATTAATGAGAGATTATCACAAATCTGAATGAACAATGTTCTAAATCATCTCTGCAAAAAAAGAACAAAACTCTGAATTAGGTACTGGCTGTATATCAAAAGAAAATTCAACTTGAGAGTTAGGGGATAATTAGGCGAAAGTGAGGACTGCAGATGCTGGAGTTTAGAGTCAAAGAGTGTGGTGCTGGAAAAGCACAGCAGGATTGACAGATGGGACAGGTCATAGGGACGGTGCTGAGCTGGAAGGTTGTGACTGGGGTAAGGTGGGGGGAGGGGAAATGAGGAAACTGGTGAAATCCACATTGATGCCCTTGGGTCCCAAGGCGGAAGATGAGGCGTTCTTCCTCCAGGCGTTGGGTGGTGAGGGAGGAACGATGGAGGAGGCCCAGGACCTGCATGTCCTCAGCAGAGTGGGAGGGGGAGTTGAAGTATACGGTCATGGGGCAGTGGGGTTGGTTGGTGCTGGTGTCTCGGAGATGTTCTCTGAAGCGTTCTGACACCTACTTGCAGAGTTCTTCAGAGAACATCTCCGAGACACCCGCACCAACCAACCCCACCCGCCTCGTGGCTGAACTCTTCAACTCCCCCTCTCACTCTGCCAAGGGCCTGCAGGCTCTGGGCCTCCTGTGACCTGCTGTGCTTTTCCAGCACCATACTCTCGTATTTAGGGGATAATACTGATCGTGTTGAGACTTGTGAAAGTAGAACCTTTTAACAGCAATTCTTAATTAGCTGTTGTGTTCACAGACACTGGCAGGATCTTGGCTACTTCATTATATATGTAACAGGGCGTCCCGATATGCAGAAGCAGAGAGTAGTGGCTTGGCTGGCTCAACATAACTTCCCCCATGGAATTGTCTCCTTCTGTGATGGACTCGTCCACGACCCCCTCAGGCACAAAGCCAATTTTCTTCGCAGCCTCGTGCAAGATGTAAGCATCTCATTTTTTAGTTTTATTGCATCTCATCTAATGTTTGAATTATTGATGATCAGTTCTAATTTTATCCTTCTTCAATATGTTTTTGATTAAACTGAGACTAATAATTTAATATTTCAACACACAATGTCTCCACAAGTATTAATTCCACTATATACTCTTGAAAATTGCAGGTGTCCATGAAGATTCATGCAGCGTACGGATCCACAAAGGATATTTCGGTTTACAGTTCTCTCGGCTTATCACCATCACAAATCTACATTGTAGGTCGCTCATCTAAAAAGTACCAGCATCAATGTCAGGTATTGCTTCACATTGTCAAAATATTTTGAAATGGATAGTTTTATTTATAATAGGTTATAACAATCACAGGCATAGTGCTGGAAGTACGGGCTGGTTTTAGCTCGGGACTCCAGTAGTCAGGACTTTATTCGTATGTATCAGCAATGTCCCCGAGCACTTGGGAGACAAATAGAGCAATTTGTTTATGTACAGCAATGGGTCAAATGGCCTGACGATTGTTTTTCTCTTTTGATGACATTCATTGAGAGAGTAATATTTTCCAGGACAGCAAGAGAACCCCTCTGCTGTTATATGAATAGCACTGTGACAGCTTCAACTTTCACCAGACAGGGCCCACAGTCATAGAGATAATCAGCACAGAAACAGACCCTTCAGTCCAACTCATCCGTGCTAACCACTCATTCCAAATAAATCTAGTCCCATTTGTCACCATTGGGCCTATATCCCTCTGAACCCTTGCTATTCATATACCTATCCAGATGCCTTTTAAATGGTCATGATCTGGAGATACCAGGTGATTGTAGGAGCAGCACTCCAAAAGCTAGTGCTTCCAAATAAACCTGTTGGACTATAACCTGGTGTTGTGTGATTTTTAACTTTTAAATGTTGTAATTGTACCAGCCTCCACCACTTCCTCTGGCAGTTCATTCCATACACGTACCACCCCCTGCATGAAGAAACTGCCCCTTAGATCCCTTTTAAATCTTTCCCCTCTCAACTTAAATCTATGCTCTCTAGTTTTACACTCCTCAACCTGGGGAAAAGACCTTGCCTATTTAACCTATCCATGCCCTTCATAATTTAACAAACTTCTGTAAGGTCATCTCTCAGCGTCCAATGCTCCAGGGTAATAGCTCGAACCTATTCAGCCTCTCTCGATAGCTTAAACCCTCCAACCCTGGCAACATCCTTCTTGGTGTTTTTATTAAGAGATGAAATTTTCTGATCTATGGCTATTTAATTGGCATTATTATATTTTCTTAAGACTCCCAATCAAATGTATGTCTTGATGCATGTTTTGTGTGATGCTCTAGTTTTTATCAGATGGATATGCAGCACATCTATCTCAGCTGGAGTATAGCCATCGATCCGGTCCTGCTAAAAGTAATTCCAGAATGGTACTGCGCAAGGGCAGCTTCGGGTTACCCGGGCAGACGGACTTCCTGAGGAAACGGAACCATTTGCTGCGCACTATCTCCAGCCACCAAACGGCATCCACAGCCCCAAAGCCTGAGCGGACACACAGCCAGTCTGATAGTGAGCGGGATCGAGACAAGGAGCGTAGTCAAAGGAGCATGAGCATCACTGCAGGATGCTGGGGTCGCACAGGCATATCAAAACTGGAATCTGGTGTTTAACAGAAGGGGCAAGACACTGGGAAAAGATAGCAAGACGGCTTCAGGGAAATGGGTCAGCATAACAAATGAAATATCTGCTGCTGACATGAGCATTGAAGCAAGCACTGCGGGTGAAATGGGTACCATGGTGCTAACAAAAAGATACTGAAGATGTAAACTCATTGTGTTTAGTGTGAACTGCAGGCCTTAACAATGCAGTGTTGCATTGGGAACACTAGCTGTAAAGTAAACCTTCTCTTAGTCATAGAGACATAGTTCAGACTTTTAGACCCTGCTTAATTCTGCATCTTTTCTATTCAGGGTTTGGCAATGACTACTGTAAATATCCATGCCTCCTATCCAAATAACTTATAGTATGTTAGTTCACTAGGTTTCTGTTGCTAACCAGACATTTCCCATATGTTTTCTTGAAATTCAGCAAGAACATCATGTAAGATTAGCTGTTATTTTTCATGCAGTTTAGCTTTATTAGCTCGATACTGTAAAACCTCAGTTTTTGCACTGATTAACTTTAGATTGGAATTCTGTTACTGCCGTTTGTCACTGCATCATCCCTCGTAGTGCATGATAGGACCTTCACATTAATATCAGAGTAATCTTGTGTGTGGATTGTAAACTTGTGAGGATTCAATCCAAGGCATCTTGCCAAATTGCCTGAAATTGCAGATTAGAATCATCCACGTGGAAATGTTAGCCATGTTTAAGAAGAACTTGGTTTGTTGAATGATAATAAGAAATGTAGTAGCATCCAATGGAACAGAATCCATTTTTGCAGTGATGAAAAGTGAATTGTAAATTAGATCTCTTGCCAAACATTTGATAAATGAAATCAATGTTGGTGGTTCTGTGATGATCTGTTTCTGTGAATTAGTTTAAAAGTCTGTTGTCAGTTGAATTTGCATCACTGCTACATGGAGGAGATGAGAATCTAACTCGAGCCTAGACTGTAATTCCTATTTGAGGCAGGAGGAAGAGTGCAGCAGATGTGACTAAAAGTGTAATGAAAATTCAAGTGTTGGTCTTTAGGGTTTAAATGATGGTTATTTGTTAAGTGTGTGCTGATCCAGAGGGTCGGAAATGAGTAGATGCATTATCTCCTAATTACCGTGCCAAGTGGCAATAGGTTAAAGAATTAACAGAACATGTGAACAAAGATACTAAGTTGACAGTTCTTTTAAGCTTCCATCTGTTCTATGGACAGTTTAATTTTCTGTTCATTAAATAAGACGTTTTTTTCATGTTCACATCGTTACATTATCTTACAAGTATGTGACAAATACCTTGGTTTTATGAGAACTGACTCAAGAAAGCTACTCGTAAGTACCAGTGATGCTTACATGTATATGAAATATACATCAGGAACGAATGAGTTCTGCATTGCTACAGGTTTTTAAACACAGTTAGCACAAATCATTTGTTGAAATCAGGTTCTTAAATGTAGGTCAACCCATGTGCTTCCGATAACAAAACCTTGAATGATTAGGGTTGGTGTTGTCACATTTTCTTGTGTGAATTATTTGTGTTGGGGTGAGGCTTGGAGACAGAACTGAGAGCCATTAACCTCTGTCCAGTCTTTGAAAACACCTGACTCTCAATTTTACTTTAAAGAAGAAGGAACTAACTTCAGTGTTCCTCACAACAAAGATGGACTGTTTCTCTACAGGTAATGAGATTGAATGCTTCTTTCCAAAAAGATCACTTTTGAAGTGAGTAAATTCCCAATTCCTGATAATTTGTCCAGAATATAAATTATTGTTGGTATCTTTGCAGCAGTCACCATCTGCAGACCTGCCTCTACTCTGTGCTTCTTTAAAACCAGCCTCCAGGAGGCAACTGAGTTTGATGGAACTTTCCTTCCTAAACTTTATAATGTGTTGGGGAGGGAAGGGACCTAATTGTGCGCGGGACTCATTTGCACCATTCTGTATTACAACACTGTGTTCTTCCAAATCGAGATAACTGCATGTATTTCCACTTAAATTAGGAACTGTTCCAGGTGGATTAATAAGTAATGTTTTCCTGTTACTGAAAGGTTTGTCCATTTATTTAGTACTGGATGCTGCTGCGTACAACCATCCACGTTGATCTACTATCTCATTAAAAGGCAATTGGAGCTGAGAAGATTTTTGGCAAATCCCAAAACTTAGCACACAAGAAAGGAAGATAAACCATATAACAGATGCACTAGATAGGGGGATGTTGGAAATGTTCTATAACAATATGTGTGTAGATAATGTAAAGCAAGATATGTAAATGTAGGTCTAAATAAGGCAAGAGGTATTTATTTGTGTAGATAAATTGCAGGAGGTGACAAATCCTTCAAAATTTATTAATATTTGAAAGTTTGAATTTTGTTTTGAACATTATATATAAAATTGTTTTATGGACCAAGAAGAATTTTACTGCCATTGCACAAGTGCAATATACAACCACTATTCATAATCAGTAATCATGGCATTGACAATCAGTGTAACATATGGACTGGAATAAATGTGACCTTTTAATGACTGAAGGCTAAAACATTCATTCTCTTCCCTCGTTTCAGAGATAGGTACCAGTTCCCTTGAGTTTCAGAATATGGACCTGATTTTTATACAAGAATGGAACTTACAATGCGGTGTGGTAGATGTGGCAGCCAAAGCTGCCAAGATGTCCCTTTCTGAATGCATTGCATGCATTTCACATTGAGTAATTGGTTACTTTCCCTGAATAATTTGAGATGTTGATATTTTCATTCTGAATCGGTTCGACCCTTGTTTTGAAGCTGCAAAATTCTATTCGTCCCAAAGCTGAAGCAAGTGCCAAATAAAATTTTGTGTTTATATTTCAATCTGAAGTAGAGAACTTTCTCGAGGCCCTGATCAGAATTTACTTGAGTTTCTTCACTTCCCTTCCCTACAAGGCAGACACTGATCTCATGGTGTCACCATTACATGTACGATCTTTTGAGTGTTAAACAATTGGGTTCTGAAGTCTGCCCTGAGTCTCTATTAACTGTACAAGGTAATGGATGTGCCCTAGCTGTGAACCCATCAGAGATGCAAATTCAGATCTCCACCATCTCGCATACGAGATACAAGAGGCAATTGTAGTGTTACGAGCAGATCAGCAGCCTTTGCATCAATTAAGATCAATTGAATTTCTCAGCACTCCCACACAATGCAGAAACCAATGTGTAACTCTGCATATTGACACAAATTATAACATATTTTTCCACCAGATTTTCTGAAATAATTTCAAATCCTATTTATTATGCTGATATTTTGATTTGAGCCAAATAAAGTTGTAGTTGACATCAAGGATTAATCACAGGGTCAGGCACTTGCTTTAATAATGCAGTTAACTATTCAGCCTTGACTGACATTTATTTTTGTCTCAGACTGATTTCTTTAGAGTAAAATCAAATACAGCAATCCTATAGCAGTAGGTTTTCTGGCCAAAGCTCAGAAGAAATCTCTCGCAATCCTGAGCACAATCCTGAGTAGACAAACACAATGGTACAGATTTCTAGTACTCTGTCTAACTCACTGAAGGGTCACCAATAAATCCAGCCATGCCCTTCATAAGCATGTGAACACTTGGTCATCTTGCTGATGAAAGGTAAGACAACTTGCTGCATTTAAGCATTAGCTGCTGAAGCCTCACATCACTGTTCTGTGCAAAATCCATCGATATATTGATAACTTTGACAGTAATTTTTTATTCAGAAGTGTTTGTTATATTTTGTTTATAGAAATGTTACATATAAACACAACTGAAAACTTGTTCAATCTGTTAAATAGCTGAACACCCCAAATTAACTAAAGACTATATTAGATTTAAGCTGCTGCAATCAGTCTCCATTCCTTAGATTTTGGTTCATTGTCGGTAGAGAGACCTTTTACAATCTGTTCACTTGTATGTAAACACTCCAAACTTGCACAAATTTCTACTTCTGGCTGTTGTCATGCATTGTTATGCCTAGGTGTGCTTTTGTGCGTAATTGTATGTTATATGGATTAAATGAAATTGGGACAGCATTAAATTCCTTTGTGTTGCATTTATTGCTTCTGATTTCAGTGTGGACCTATTGACCAACATATTCTCAGAAAGTAAAAAATACCGAAAGAATCTGGAAATTGAAACAAAAAACAGGAATTGTTGGAAAATCTCAGCAGGTCTAGCAGTATCTGTGGAGAGAAATCAAAATTAATGTTTTGGGTCCAGTGACCCTTCTTCAGAACTTTATTATTGGCAGAGTGGTACCTATCAAGACCAATTGAATTTCACTGCACTCTTAGACAATGCAGTTACGTGGAAGTACCACTTTTTAATTCTGGTTATTGACACAAATTATAGCACATAAACGTTTCCACAAGATTGTCTGAGATAATTCCAAATTACAAAGCCTGTTTATTACACTGATATTTTGATTTCAGGCCATGTAAAGTTGTGATTGACACTGAGGGTTAATCACAGGGGTAAAGCATATGTTTGAAAAATGCTGTTAGCTGTTCAGTGTTGACTGACATTTATTTTAGCATCAGAATAATTTACTTATTGTTATAGAGTCATAGAGTATAGAAACAGGCTCTTTGGCCCAAACTGGTCCATGCTGACCATGATGCCCACTCAGCTAGTTCCAATTGTGCACATTTGATCCATATCCCTCTCAACCCTTCCTATCCAAATGGTCTTCCAATGTTGCTATTGTACCTGCCTCAAGCACTTTCTCTGGCAACCCATTCCATATACGCATCACTCTCTGTGTAAAGAAGTTGTCCCTCAGGTCCTTCTTAAATCTTTCCCCTCACCTTAAACCTTTCCCCTCACCTTAAACCTATACCCTCTTGTTTTCATTTCCCCATCTCTGTGAAAAAGACTATATGTTTTCATCCTATCTGTGCCCCTCATGATTTTACACACCTCAGTAAGGTCACCCCTCCTTCTCTGACATTCCAAGGAATAAAGTCCTATCCTGACAATATGCTCGTAAATCTTGTTTGCATTCTTTCCAGTTTAACTATGTCTTTCCTGTATCAAGGTGACCAAAACTGTACACAATACTCTGCATGTGGCCTTATCAACGATTTATACAACCGTAACATAATATCCAACTCCAATACTCAGTGCCCCAACTGTTGCACGGCAACATGCTAAATGCCTTCTTCACCATCTTGTCTACCTGTGACACCGGTTTCAACGAACTATGAACTTGTACTCCTTGGTCCCTCTGTTTCACAACACTCCTCAGGACCTTACTATTTACAGTATTAAGTCTTACCTTGGTTTGAATTTCCAAAGTGCTACAGTCACACATCTGTATGGAATTGCATTTGCCAATCCTCAGCCCAGTTCCCCATCTGGAACTTCACCAGTGGCTAAAGATGAAGCAAAAATCTCTGCAAGGGTCTCTGTAATTTCTTCCCTAGCCTCACACAGCGTCCAAGGTTGAACGTGATCAAGCCCGTAAGATGGGGATTTAGCCAACTTAATGCGCTTTAAGGCTGCAAACACCTCCTCTCTGGTAATATGTATGCAGTCCAAAACATTACCACTTGTTTTACAGTTTTTCCTTAGCATCCATGATTCTTTCCTCAGTAAACAGAGGAGAAATATTCATTAAAAATCTCCCCCATCGCCTATAGCTCCACACATAGATGGCCATGCTGATCTTTAAGGGGACTGTTTTACGTTTAATATAGCGACAAAACCTCTTGGGACTATCTTTAACCTTATCTGCCAAATCCATCTCATACCCTCTTTTTGCCCTTGTGATTTCCGTCTTAAGCATGCTCCCACACTTTCTGTAGTCATCTCGGGATTCACTTGAGCCCGACAGCTTAAACTCAATGTATGCCACCTTCTTTTTCCTGACCAGAGCCTCAATATCTCTTGGCAAAAGTGAGGACTGTAGATGCTGGAGATTAGAGTCTAGATTAGAGTGGTGCTGGAAATGCACAGCTGGTCAGGCAGCATCTGAGGAGCAGGAAAATCGATGTTTTGGGCAAGAGCCCTTCATCAGGAACCTCAATATCTCTCATCAGCCAGGGATCCCTAAACCTGCCAGCTTCTTCCTTCATCCTAACGTACTGTCCTCCTTCAGTTTAGCACTTTAACCTGTGGACCTGTCCTATTTTTATTCATAACTATGTTAAAACTAAGACAGAACTAACACCGGAATCAATGTTAACTGTGCCTTCTCTCCACAGATGCTGCCAGATCTGCTGAGTTTCTCCAGCAAATTTCTGTTTTTGTTTCATATTTCCAGCATCCACAGTTCTTTGTTTTATTACCATTTTGTGCAGGAAAGTCTTTGACTATGGCATCTAGCATGAAACCTTACATTCATTAATCACTAACCATTATAATCAAATCAGGGTCCTGATTGATTTCAGTGTGACCATTATTGAACCTTCCCATCTCACTCCAGAGTTCAATCAGCACCCGAGGATTTGATCACAAAGTCTAGGCTAGCTTTCCATTCCCCCAGAAGACATGCTGAGCTGCCAATGGTTGTGTCATGGAGTTGATTGAAGGAGTTGCTCTGACTGTGGTTTAATCATGTTCTTCAAAGGAACTGCTGAGAGAAACAGCGAACTGTTTTAAAGCAGGCTTCACATTCTCAAAAGACCCAAACTCATAAATGTAAGTCCCGTTTTGTCTTTTCTGGGACAAAGCTGCCAATTTGTGTAAAGCCAGATTCCACAAACAACAATGAGGTTAAGGATTAAACTGGTTTTGACAGTAATGGCCAAGGGCTGTATGTTTCCAAGGAACAGGCAGAACTCCTTTGTATTGTCATTAACCCCAACGGGAATGATAGCATCAACAACAACCCAGCAGTACATATGGTTAAAATATACCAGGATACAACTGTTTAATGCTTATGTTACGTGGCTAATACACCAAGATTTCACTCTGAAAACTGAAACAGTTCACTAATATCTTTAGCTGAAAATGTGTTGCTGGAAAAGCGCAGCAGATCAGGCAGCATCCAAGGAACAGGAGAATCGACGTTTCGGGCATAAGCCCTTCTTCAGGGCATAAGCCCTTCCTGACCTGCTGCGCTTTTCCAGCAACACATTTTCAGCTCTGATCTCCAGCATCTGCAGTCCTCACTTTCTCCACTAATATCTTTACCTAGTCTGGCTCAATTCCAAATTAACACCAACATGGTTGTCTCAACTATCAAGTGGCTTGGATATGTTACGGCTTTCCAGCAGCACTCACATCCTGAGTATGAAGTTAACAATGTATGTTAAATTTTGTCACTGATTTCTAATGAATATCTTTAAACTGGAACCATACTTCAGTGGTCTTCAGTGATCATAACATGATTGAAATTTGCAATCAGTTTAATGGAGAGACTAATTGAATTAGGTTTATTGTCACATGCATCACATGAGTGCAGTGATAAGTTTATACAGTGCTATCTTAGGTAGAAAGGTAGCTAGGTACAGATTCTTGAAAAAATAAATAAAAGGTCCAGCATTACAGACCTTCACAAAGTACAAAATCATCATAATAAATTCAAAAAATAAAGGAAAAGAAAGTTCAGAGTAAGAGTCCTTCCATGATAGTAAAATTTAGAAAAAGGTAATTTAAAATAGGAAACGTAACTCCTCTGCCCAAGGGAAGAGGGAGCTAGAAAGCAGAAAACTACAAAGCAGTTGGCCTAATCTGGCAGGAATAATGCTGAGATCCATTGTTAAGGAGGGTATAGCAGGAAGGGGGTTGGTTAGATCAGTTGGCTGAATAGCCAGTTTGCGATGCCACAGTGTAGGTTCAATTCCTGCTGAGGTCACTACGAAGAACTTCTTAACCTCGATCCTCACCTGAGGTGTGGTGACCCTCAGTCATCTCTCTTTCTAATGAGAAAGCTAGCCCTTGGTCTGGTATCTTTTATAACTTTTTAATCATTTACAGCAGGACACTTGGACAATCACAGTGCAATCAGGAAGTTTTGACCAATTGATTGAGACAGTTGAGGACTTAACAAGGATAAGGAGGAAGCTAAATTTGGTGTCATTGGATTTCCAGAGACACTCAACAAGGCGCAATGTAGCTGGGAGTAAGATTATAGCATGTATACAGGATTATTTAACTAACAGGACGAGAAGAGTATGTATAAATGGGTCATTTTCAGTTTGACAAAACTGTAATAAATGGACAGCTACATGAATCAGTGCTGGAGTCTCAAGTATTACCAATCACTAGCAATTATTTGAATGAAGCGACTAAATGAATGGTTACTAACTTTGTTGACACAAAGATAAAGTAAGTTGTGGAGAAGGCATGAATCCATAAATGAATATGGACAGGTTAACTAGGCAATTTTTTTTCCAGCTGGAGTTATAATGTGGGTTGGTGTACCTTGTTCACTTTGGCAGGAAAAATAAAAATGCAATACATTATGTAAATAGAGATCAAAGAACATTGCCAATTTGATGCACATGATACTTCAGACACCTACGTGCTGATTCGGAAAGCAAATGGAAAATCAGAATAAGGAACTTCTCCCAGAGTTGTACAGGACATTAAATTTATTCGTGACCACATCTTGAGTATTGTCTATGGCTAGGTCATAATTGCATTAGAAACAACTCAAAAGAGGTTCACTGCACTGATTCCTGAGATTAAAGGGATTAGCTTACAAGGAAAACTTTGATAGCTTGGATCTGTATTCATTTTTGTTCAGGAGAATATGAGATCCTGAGAGGACTTTACCAAGATAGATGTTGAAAAGATAGGTGCTGTCTGGAGAGAAGCTGGAACAAGGGAACATGGTTTAAAATGAATCCCTTGTTTACGACAGAGATGAGGCTTTTCTCTCAGGGTCGGGAGTCTGTGGAAGCCTCTTCCCCAGAGAGTGTCCTTGAACATTTTTATAGAGATTCCTACCTTTTTGATTCCCTTTTTGGTTACCAGGTTCAGCAAGGAAGTGAAGCCATGATCTTAACAAAATTGTGAAGCAGGCACAAGGGGCCAATGGCCAACTTCTCTTAATTTGTTTGCTTTCTTCTTAATTGCTTCAAATAAAATTGCAATATCAGGTGCTGGGGGAAGCATATATCCATTGAATTAACTTGAAGCATCCACCACATCTGTGTAATTCACTAGCAGTTTCAAATTCATTGTAAAACAATCAACACAACTATTTCTAGTGGCTGATTAATGCTATTTGGAAGCTGAAACTTATTTTACAACACATAGAATAAACTGCGCCACAATTTATTGAAAATTATATTTTAAAAAGATTCTAAATTGTAGCACATATTTGAGTTGAAAACACTAATCTCAAAGACTTTCATCACCAATCACTTTTGATTTAGGCCCATTCTCATCTGGAAAGTGAATCCATCGCCCATTGTTGCAAGCTGCAAAACCAAAATGTTATAATTAGTTTGGATAAACTGGGGATATTCTCCTGGATATAAAAGGGGTGACTTGATAAAAGCTGAACAAGATCATGACAGATTCAGTTTAAGATTTAAAAAAGCTTCCCATCAGCTGGTAGTATGAAGATTAGGACACATTTAATGTTTTGACCAAGCGATTAGGATGGGCACGAAATGTTGGAAAATTGTTTTGGCACACAGAACATGGTAATGATCTAAAGTTTGTACCTGTGAAGTTGGTGGCAGCAGAGAAGATAAATAATTTTAAAAGAAAATTGGATGGGTACTTGAGAGAACTAGATAAGTAAAGCTACAAAGATAGACTGAGGGAATGGAACTAACTGGATCGCTTTACACAGAACCAACATGGACTCAATGGGCTAAAACATTAAATGTGTCCTGGATCTTCATACTACCAGCTAATCAGAAGCTGTTTTTTTTTACCTTAAACTGAATCTGTCACCTGTTTTGCATGATTTTGAAGACAGACATTTTGATCGGGAAAGTGTGTGTAAACCTTTATTGGCATTGAACAGCCATTTTATGTTGGAGAAATACAAGGAGGCCACTCAGCCCAGTGAGGCTGCTCTGACCATGAGGGTGGTGGAACCAGAGAAGATCTGATAATCCTCAATCCCACTTTTTTGCCTTTTCCCTATAACCTTTGATTCCCTTACTGATCCAATCTCTGCGGTCAAGATTTCCACAGACTGATTTCCCTTCCTAGAATCTCTCACAAGTGGAAATTGTCTCTTCACGTCTACTTTGTCAAGCATCCTAAGAACCTTATACAGTTCAATAAAGTTTTCTCTCATTCTTCCTAAATTCAATGAGTACAAGCCCAATCTACTTACCCTCTCTTCATAAGACAACCCCTCCATCCCCAGAATAAACCATTTGATCCTTTTCTGGCCTGCCTCCAATGCCAGTAAATTTTCCATTACTTAAGAGGATCAGAACTGTTCACAGTATTCCAGTTATGTATCATTTCATTCGAGGCATCCCTATGTTTATATTCCATTCCCTTTGCCTTCCCTATTACCCACTGAACTTGGATGCCAGTTTTCTGGGATTCATACACAAGGACCCCTAAATTCCTCTGTGTTGCAATTTTCCACCATCTTTCACATAAAAACCTAGAAGCAGGAATAGGCCATTTGGTCTCTCAGGCCTGCCCCACCATTTAAAATGACCATAACATGTTATAGCACTTATTAGGGGAGAAAGTGAGGTCTGCAGATGCTGGAGATTATTACCCTAATCCTGCCCCCGCCACCCCCCATATCCCTTGATCCTTTTAGCCACAAGAGCTATATCTATTTCCTTCTTGAAAGCACATATTTTGGCCTCAACCACTTTTGATGATAGTGACTTCCAGAGGCTCACCACTCTCTGGGTGAAGAAATTTCTCCTCATCTCAGTCCTAAAAGGTTTTCTCCTTATCCTTAAACCATGACCCCGGCTGTGGATTCTCCCACCATCGGGAACATCCTTCCTTCCTGTTCAGTCCTGTTTGAATTTTATAGGTTTCTATGAGATCCCTCCTCATTCTATTAAACTCCAGTGAATACAATCCTAATGGACTCAATCTCTCCTCCTGCTTCAGTCCTGCCATCCCAGGAATCAATTTGATAAACATTTTCTGCACTCCCTCGATAGCAGGCACATCCTTTCTCGGACCAAACCTGCATACAATATTCCAGCTGTGGTCTCACCAATGCCCTATCTAATTGCAGCAAGATGTCCATGTTCCTGTACTCAAATCCTCGCCCTATAAAAGCCAACATACAGTTTGCCTTCTTCACTGCCTGCTGCACCCACACACCTACTTTCAGCAACTGGTGCATCAGTAAACCCAGGTCTCATTGAACATTCCCCCCTCTCAATTTACAGCCATTCAAATGATCTGCCTTCCTACTTCTGCTACCAACGTGGATAGCCTTACATTTATGTACATTATACTGTATCTACTCCACTAACTCATAAGCATCTTCCTCACAACTCACTCTCCCATCCAGCTGTGTAACCTATAAATTTTGAGGTATTACATTTAGTTCCCTCATTTACATCATTAACATGATCCCTGAAGTACTCCAATAGTCACTGCCTGCCATTCAGACACAGACCCATTTACTCCTCTTTATCTCCTGTCTGCTAACTAATTATCTATCCATTTAGGGAGAGGCTGAACAGGCTGTTTTCCCTGGAGCGTCGGTGGCTGAGAGGTGACCTTATAGAGATTTATAAAATCGAGTGGGGCATGGATAGGATAAATAGGTAAAGTCTTTTCCCTGGGTCGGGGGAGTCCAGAAC
>NC_057715.1:120541440-120547775 GCF_004010195.1 Chiloscyllium plagiosum | reverse complement strand
CAATCAAACAGTATTGTTTATAGAAAGAGAAACTGCTAGAGAAACTCAGCAGGTCTGGCAGCATCTGTGGAGACAGAAACAGAGTTGTCCTGTCTTTCTCTCCACAGATGTTAGATGACCCAGTGACGTTCTATGGGAGTTGATTGGACAGTTTGTTTGTGATGCAGAGTGACACCAGCGGTGTGGATGCATTTCCTGTACCGGCTGAGGTTACCGTGAAGGACTCTCCTCCTCACTTGAGGCACGGTGACCCTCAGGTTAAAACACTAGCAGTCAGCTCTCTATAATGAGACAGCAGCTGCATGAACTGGTAGGACAATGACAACTTTATCCTTCATTGAGTTTCACCAGCACTTTTAGTTTTTCTTTCAGATCTCCAGCATCTGCAGTTCTTTGGTATTTTAAAATATTTTTACAGCTTTAACATTAATTTCTTGCTAACTTAAGATCCAATTTTTACGTTTTACCAATGTATCATAACGTCAGAAAATATGGCGATGAAATCCCCAAAGAAAACCTAACTTGAAGCAATCTAAGGAAAGGTGGTGTCGGTCTGGAAAGTGCTGCCTGGGAGGGTGGAAGAGGCCAGTTGTCTCACATCCTCTAAAAACTACCTGAACGATCACTCAGCACGTCCTAACATTCAGGGCTGTGGACCAAGTGCTGGCAAATGGGATCAGGTTGAATGTCAGGTGTTTCTGACATGTTGGTGCAGACTCGATGGGCCAAAGGGCCTCTTTTGCACTGCATGGTTCCATGATTCCCTAAAACCTTAAACATAAGGTTACCACTGTTGTTGATGTATCTCTTTGGACACTGAAACACAATCATTATTCACATTCATACATCCATGCAGAAACAGGAGGAAAGCGTTCATCCTGTGGATTCCATCTGTCATTTGGAAAGATAATCGATCAGCTGCACCTTGACCCAGTTCATGTAACTTTGTTTGATAATCTCTTATACTCTTACAAACAAAACTCCTATCAATCTCAGTTTTGGAAATTGGAATTGTCCCCCAGCATTCACAGGCTTTTCGGGGAAGAGTTTAAGATTTCCACTTCTCTCTCTGAAAAATGCTTTCTGATTTCTCTTCCAATAAATAACATTAAATTTAAGATCTGCTCCTTGTTTGGGATTCTCCCAACAGAGGAAATTGCTTTACAGTATCGACTCTATTGAATCTGACCACTTAAAGCATTTCAACAAGATAATCTGAAGTTAAAATAGACCTCCTTAATCTTCTAAAGTAAAGGGAACACAAGTCTAATCTGCGTAAACTATCATCATTATGTAACCTCTTTAGCCCCATTCTGATTCGGGTGAATTTGCACTTGCATCCATCTCAGGCCAAGATATCTTTCACCAAAACAATTTTTAGTTAAACTACAAAAGTGGTTGTGTCTCCTCTCCTTCAAGAGATACCAGATGCTAAGACTTGCTAGTTTCTGAGAGTCGTGAACGAGAGCCTTGAATAAAGCTTCTTTGATCCTTTATTCTACATCACAGCTGTAGAGTAGGTTAGTAAAAGTAACCTGCTAGCCAGTTGACAGAACAGAACTTCAACTTTCCCATCTGATGTCCCTTTACTCAACGGAAACATTTATTCTGTGCTACTTTGGAATAAAAAGGCAAGGAGATTCCCAGCAGCAGGTACATATATGATTAGATTAGATTAGATTAGATTCCCTAGATTTCCCTTCGGCCCAGCAAGTCCACATTGACCCTCCGAAGAGTAACCCACCCAGACCCATTCCCCCTAACTAATGCACCTAACACTACAGGCAATTTAACATAGCCAGTTCACCCTGACCTGCAGATCTTTGGACTGTGGGAGGAAACCAGAGCACCCGGAGGAAACCCACGCAGACACGGGGAGAACGTGCAAACTCCACACAGACAGTCGTCAGAGGCTGGAATCGAACCTGGGACCCTGGCACTGTGAGGCAGCAGTGCTAACCACTGAGACACCATGCCACCCCAAAGGAAAGCTGCTCAATGAAATATTGAGCAACAGCAGAGGATGGTTTCGATCCACTGACCTCTGGGTGATGGGTCCAGGACACTCCCGCTGCGCCACTTGGCTGACAAAGGATAGGAGAAGGAATGCTTTTTTGGGAAAGCTTTTAACTGACATCACTCAAAATTTCCCAAGATGATCTCCACAGGGAGTACTACTATAAAACTGCAAAAGTTAAAACAAGGAAAAAAACTCAGCTCACTGAAACCACTTTCTGTTGCGCAATGAGTGATCATCAAAATCTCACTCAAAATGACCTTCAGAAAAGTTCAAGCCAGGAGCTTTTTTTTTACCTTATTTATTTCTTTATGTCTCTCTCTGCTAACAATTTCTTCCAGAACTTCGCCATCACCTTTAATCATCCTACAAAGTGATTTAAAATACAAGTTAACACATTTGCTTAATTTTTAGATTTTATATTTATCCAGAAGCAATAAAAGCAGCGTTATTACCCCGTTTAAAGAAAAATCTTCACTCTAACACATGGAGACCTGTTTATCAATGCTTGCAGCATAGGAACATGGGTTTCCGTTACCAAGCAAACTTAATCCTATTGGCTATCTGAGCAGGACAGGAAAGCCCCACAGTAAGACTAATACCTCCCTGATCTGGTTATGGGTTAGCTATGGCTTAGCTGACAGCATTCGTGTCTCTAAATTACAAGGTTTTAGATTGAATCCCATTCCCAGATTTGAGCTCCAATATCCAGGCAGACCCATCAATGCAGTACTGAAGGAATGCCACACTATCAGAGGTGCAACCTTTCAGGTGGAGACAGTAAAGAGAGGTGCCAACTCTTTACTTGAGTAAACACATAAAGATTCCTTAGCAAATTTCAAAGAAACAGGGAGAATTACTGACCAATACTTATCCTTCAATGTATCTGGTCATTATCATATCTTGCTTCATATAATTAGCTTGCATGTTTCCTACATTATACCAGTAACTACATTTAAAAGTTTTTCTTTGGTTAGACTCTAAAATTGAACAGAAGCCGGCCATTCAACAGACTCACAGCTGAACTGAGATTCCTCATGTCCACTTTCCTGATCCTTCCCCATAACCCTTGATTCTCCGACTGATTAAGAATCTGTCTCAGCCTCAAAGACTCTGTCCCCACAGACTCTCAGCTCTCCTGATCCCAGAGTGAAATTGTTGCCCCTTTATTCTGAGACTGTGCCCTCTGGTCCGAGACCCTCCCATGGGGAGAAGCATCCTCTCAGCGTGACCCTGTCAAGCCCCTTAACAACCCGATATCTTTCAGTGTGATCACCTCTCATTCTTCTCACCCCTCCCAGCCTGTTTAGCCTTTACACAGAAGATAATCCTTCCAGGCCTGGGATCATCCCAGTGAACCTTCTCTGAGCTGTATCCAATAAAGTTATATCTTTTCCTAAACAGAAGACCAAAACTGCTCACAGTGCTCCCGATGTGGTCTCCCCAGCACCTTGTCTAGTGGCAGTAAGACTTCATACCCTTATACTCCGACCCCCTTGAAGTAAGGCCCAACATTCCATAGCCCTGCCTGATTACCTGCTGCCCCTGGGTGATAGCTTCCTGTATTCAGTGTACAAGTCTCCCGCCCCTCCCAAGTCCCTTTGTGTCGCAGTTTTCTGCAGTTTTTCTCTGTTTAAATAATATTCTGTTCTTTTGTTCTCCCTTCCATAACGGAGAACTTCACATTTTCCCACATTATATTCCATTTCACAGTTTGTTTTGCTCCCTTATTTAACCTATTGATATCTCTCTGTAAACTATTTGTATCCCTCTCACAACTTGCCTTTCCACCTATTTTTGCGTCATCTGCAAATGTGGTTTCAGTACATTCACTTCCTTCCTCTAAGTCAGATGCTGTTGGTTGTAAAATGCTTTGAGATCTCTGGTAGTTACGAAGATATAAACACAGGTCTTCATTTTAATCAGATCAGCCACGGTCTTACTGAAATACAGAGCAGGGTCGAGGGACTGAATGGTCTATTTTAGTTCTTATTTGTGATGTTCCAACACACTCTATTCTGATCATCAGCAACATTTCAAATTGCTCAGATGAACACAATACGACAAAGACTTTGAATTAAACCACTATATTTGGAAGGTTTACCCTACGCAAACTTCTCTGTTGCAGAAGTATTGTACTGATGTCAACACATGAGCAACTCCTTGGTGGGAGTACATCATGCAGCATTGAGGTTTGAAACTCAGCACTGTCTCAGTCTGGGCGAGTGGGGACTGTAGCTCCAATTTGGAATTACAGGTTAAAATGCAGTCGGTGTGAACGACCATCAGACTGTCCCTGTCACCCTCACTGGATGAGTTATGAGGGAATGTAAATTCCTCTTACCATTCAGAACTAACTCCTCTCTCTTGGCTGATGTGAAGATGGTCATGATCATGGAAGTTGTGAATTCCTTTATGTCACACTGTTCTCCCAGGGAAATGCATGCAACACAAGCCCCACTCTTTGACATTCTTTTTGAGTCATGCAGATCTAGCAGCAGCAGATAAACCCCAGAACACACTGAAAAGTAGAACACTTTGGAGTGAAGTTCAATCCTTCTATTAGAACTCACTGCAATCAGTGTGTGATAAACAGTGCCACCAACTGAAACCACAGTTATTACAGATCTCAACTTGACTGTTTTCTTTGGATTGGATTATCTCTGCAAGATATGGGGTTAAGGTTCAATTATTTCCTTATCAATCATAAAAGAAACATTTTCTCCTATGTATTTTCCATTCAACTTCCTAAATAAAATACACAAAAAGTGTTCTTCAGTTGTTTTAAAATTACAGATCTTTTGAGGGGCAGATCTGCTGTGAAATCATTAGCATCCAGGTGCTGCCAGATGTGATTCCCTACCATGACCTGCAGGTCACACCAGACTCCACCTCATCAAGGACATTACAGTGAATCTTCGAAAGGAAGTGAAATTCCACAATGTCACAGGTAACTGACATCACTTCCATGTAGTTTTTACTGAGAGCTGCTTGATAATCTGCAAATCTTCAAAGTAAAATGTGATCACATTAGTTTAATCCACTGACCTTACCTTGACCTGCTCTGAGTTAATCCATTAACTTTACCTCGACCTGTTCAGGGTTAACCCATTAACTTTACCTCGACCTGTTCAGGGTTAACCCATTAACTTTACCTTGACCTGCCAGTCTCCGGATCCACAACCCGCCGAATGACACTTTGCCTGGCTTCCCACTCCTCCTTTGTCATTGGTCGCATGGCCTGAATTCGAGTTTTCTGTTCATCTGTAACAACTAAAAGTGACATTAGTTCGAGCGAGGTACATGCGTGTGCTACAGCAAGGTAAACACAACATGCGTGTGCTACAGCAAGGTAAACACAACATGCGTGTGCTACAGCAAGGTAAACACATGTTATAACATTTGCTGTCCTTTTCATTTGCACCGTTTTAAAGGAAAATTGAAAAGTGGTGACCCAGAATAGCTGTCATTTCTCTCCGTGGGGAAAGGTGTTGGTAAATTTGTGACAGAAGAGGGATAGCATTTGAAGGGAGGGTTTTGGATAATTCTAAACGCAAAGAGGAAGGTTGCTAATTACTAGAAATTTAAAAATTCCTGTGGTGCAGGGTCTTTTATTCATTTTATTAATTTTGAAATGTTGACACTGCTATCTGTACTCAGCATTTACTGCCCGTCCCTAGTTGCCCCTTGTGAAGGTGGGGGTGAGCTGCCTTCTTGACCCGCTGCAGTCCATGTGCTGTAGGTAGACTCACAATGTCCCTGAGGGAGGGAATTCCAGGATTTTGACCCAGTGACAGTGAAGGAACGGTGATATATTTCCAAATCGGGATGGGGAGGGGCTGTGGGGTGGTGTCCTGAGCCAGTCAGACGCTCACTCAGTTACTCCACGGTGGTGCGGGATTGGAATCACAGAGGTCCTGAGGGGATGAGGGACAGAACTTTCCTAAAAGATAAGTGGGAAGCAGTGGGTCTCTCTAACAGACTCAAGGATTTTCATTTGAGGTTTAAAACAAACCTGAAATCAATTGAGGCAGTAGGTTCAGCCGTCTGACACTCAGGACTGTTGACCCTCGGGGCACAGTCATCGTTTGGTTTTTCTTACTGCCCTCACACTGCCTGCTTCCACCCAGAGAAGACTCAACATTCTCCATGAATATCTCCTGGACCGAACAGGGAACTTTCCAGCCACTTTATAACTCTCCCTTCAGTCAGGGACTCACTGCTCTCCATCTTACTTAGTCTATACCTCCCTCAGTTTTCCAGGCCCTCTCTTTTTTTGCCACCATTGTCACATAGATCATGGTGTTTCTCTCTGTCC
>NC_057715.1:120532617-120541352 GCF_004010195.1 Chiloscyllium plagiosum | reverse complement strand
TCTCCCCACTGTTGTACAGATCTTCCTCCCTGGAATGAGCGCAGCGTCTGTACACACATGACTGCGATTGGAAGTTGTTATTATCATTTAGTTTTGGATTTATAATAAAACTGGAATCCAACAGTTTGACTTGGTCAGGCCCAAGCTCCATCTGAGTCACACCTCGTGTGTGTAGAAACACTTGCTGTGAAAAACAAATTCACCTTGACCACACATGCTCCGTTTTAACTCTGTTAAACAAACACGAACAGACGCTACAGAGTCCCGTGACGATACAGCACTACCTTTTTCAGTATGTTCTGCTTCCAAACACTCAGTCACTGCCTCACTTGAAATCCTGCCTTCACCGGGAGGTTCCTGCGATGGCTTCACTGTCAACACTTTTCTTTTCTCCTTTTCCCTTTTTTTCTTTCTTTTCCTAGCTTTATCTTTTTTCCTTTTTGAACGGTGACTCCTTTTTTGATGCTTTCCTTTCCCTGAAGACGAAGAGGAGGATAATGTTGAAGATGACAAATGGCATTTTGGTTTGATTGGATTTTCAGGTGTGGTTAGCTCAGCCGTGCGGAGTCCCCGAGCTGAGCTTCGGGAGTGTTTGTGAGACACAGCGGGGCTCCTGCTGCTTCGCTTCCTTTTCTTCTTTTCTTCCTTTTTCTTAACTTTACTTCTCGATCCACCTTCACTCCTAGTTCGCAAATCTTCTCTCGAACGACTGCGACCCATTGTCGTTTGTTCCAAAGATTATATCAAACATCTAAAAGAAAGATGTTGTAGTATCAGTCACCACCTCCTTTATAAAACACAACTAGATATCCAAACACTGCACTGCGTAATGCCAACTGCATTCCAGTGAAATAATGACCATAGTCTTAAATAATGACCATATTTTTCTGAAACAGCAGTTTATCAATTCTAGGCAGAACAATCTGGCTCCAAATGTAATGAATAATTCCTAATGCCCTATTGTTAATGATACGCTGAGCTGAGAGAGTAAGCAGTGATACTCTGTAAGGTAGTGATTTGATGTTTTCTGATGGAGGGTACAGTATACGTGACCAAACTGGGAGTGTAATTTCAATCATGTATGAGTTAAGAGGATGGCTATCATTCCTTCAGCCTGCTGCATTACTCAGTAAGATAATGGTTGATGTGACTGTGACCGCAACCTGACATTTCCACCCATTATGGGCAATCATCAACTTACGAATCAAAAATCTACCTACCTATCTCTTAAAAATATTCACTGACCATTAGTGAGTTTTGAGAAGATTTGTAGCTCAGGTTGAGGTTCTGGATGTAAGTTTGCTTGCTGAGCTGGAAGGTTCATTTTCAGACGTTTGTCACCATACCAGGTAACATCATCAGTGAGCCTCTGGTGAAGCGCTGGTGATATAGTCAGCTTTTTATTTTTGTGTTTAGGTTTCCTTGGGTTTGTGATGCCATTTCCTGTTCTTTTTCTCAAATGGGATCCAAGTCACTGTGTTTGTTGATAGAGTTCCTGTTGGAATGCCAAGTTTCTAGGAATTCTCATGCATGTCTCTGTTTGGCTTGTCCTACGATGGATATGTTGTCCCAGTCAAAGTGGTGTCCTTCCTCATCTGTATGTGAGGATATGAGTGAGAGAGGGTCATGTTGTTTTGTGGCGAGTTGGTGTTCATGTATCTGGTGGCTAGTTTTCTGCCTGATTTCTCTGTATCTGCTGATTTCTCAGCAACAAACCCAAACAAGCCGACACAACGTGTCCAGAAACCCTCGCCACTCTCCCCTACATCAAAGACATCTCGGAAATGACTGCCAGACTACTCCGACCCCTTGGCATCATGGTAGCCCACAAACCCACCAAAACACTAAAACAGCAGCTAATGAACTTGAAAGACCCTATACGTACAACAAGCAAAACTAATGTCATTTACAAAATACTGTGCAAGGACTGTAACAAACACTACATTGGACAAACAGGCAGAAAACTAGCCACCAGGATCCATGAACATCAACTAGCCTCAAAACAACATGACCCTCTCTCACTAGTATCCTTACGTACAGATGAGGAAGGACACCACTTTGACTAGGGAGAGAATAGGGCCCCTTAAGGATCAGCAAGGCGGCCTTTGTGTGGAGCCGCAGAAGATGGGGATGATACTAAACGAGTATTTTGCATCAGTATTTACTGTGGAAAAGGACATGGAAGATATAGAATGTAGGGGAATAGATGGTGACATCTTAAAAAATGCCCATAATACAGGGAATGAAGTGCTGGTTGTCCTGAATAAATCCCCGGGACCTGATCAGGTGTACCCTAGAACTCTGTGGGAAGCTAGGGAAGTGATGCTGGGCCTCTTGCTGAGATATTTGTATCATCAATAGTCATAGATGAGTTGCTGGAAGACTGGAGGTTGGCTAACATGGTGCCTCTGTTAAAGAAAGGTGGTAAGGACAAGCCAGGGAACTATAGACCAGTGAGCCTAACGTCGGTGGTGGGCAAGTTGCTGGAGAGACTCCTGAGGGACAGGATGTACATGTATTTGCTGTGATGGTGGAGGGTTGTTTTTCAGACTGGAGGCCTGTGACCAGTGGAGTGCCACAAGGATCGGTGCTGGGTCCTCTACTTTTTGTCATTTATATAAATGTTTTGGATGTGAACATAAGAGGTACAGTTAGTAAGTTTGCAGATGACACCAAACTTGGAGATGTAGTGGACAGCGAAGAAGGTTACCTCAGATTACAACAGGATCTGGACCAGATGGGCCAATGGGCTGAGGAGTAGCAGATGGAGTTTAATTCAGATAAATGTGAGGTGCTCCATTTTGGAAAAACAAATCTTAGCAGGACTTATAAACTTAAGAGTCATAGAGCCATAGGAATGTACAGCACGGAAACAGACCCTTCGGTCCATGCCGACCAGAGATCCTAACCTAATCTAGTACCACCTGCCAGCACCTGGCCCATATCCCTCCAAACCCTTCCTATTCATGTCCCCATCCAAATGCCTTTTAAATGTTGTAATTGTACCAGCCTCCACCACTTCCTCTGGCAGCTCATTCCATATACGTACCACCCTCTGTGTGAAAAGGCTGCCCCTTAGGTCTCTTTTATATCTTTCCCCCCTCACCCTAAACCTATGCCCTCTAGTTCTGGACTCCCCCACCCCAGGGAAACGATGTTGTCTATTTATCCTATCCATGTCCCTCATGATTTTATAAACCTCCACATGGTCACCCCTCGGCCTCCGACGCTCCGGGGAAAACCTCTCATTCTTCTCACCTGCAACTCCAAGCCCTCCTTTTCTCAAAAGGCAAGCCTCCCATCCCAGGTATCAGTCAAGGGAACCTTCTCTCAATCTATGCAAACAGGTGGGAAGACAAGGGCTGAGACAGAGTGTGCGCAAAGGGGTACATACAGAGGTTAAACAGTGGCCATAATCTTAGCAGGTGGAACATAATGTGGGAAAATGAGAGGTTTTGCACTTTGACAAGAAAAGCAGAAGATTTTGAATGGAGAAAGATTGTGGAAAGCTACTGCTTAGAGGAATTTGTAAGTCCTCATGTGTGGATCAGAAGAAGCTATCATACAGTTCAGCAGTTAATAGGTAAAAGACAATTTTAACATTAGCCTTTCTTCAAAGAGTATAAAAGTAAGGAGGGCTTGCTAAAATTATATAAGACACAAGTCAATACTATACCAGAAAACTACAAACTGTTTGGTCCCAATTTGAAGATAAGATGGCATTGGAGACAGTCCGGAGAAGGTTCACTAGATTAATCCCAAGTATGAAGGAATTGTCTTAGGTGGAGAAGTTGAGGAAAATGTGCCTATACTCAGTGGAGTTAAGAAAAATGACATGTTTATAACATATAAGATTTGATTTGATTTGATTTATTGTTCTCATTTACCTAAGTACAGAGAAAACCATTGTTTTGGGAGCTGTACAGGCAGTTCACAGAGTACAAGGACAGACAGATGACAGGGTGCCGAGACAGAGTGATGTATACAAGGTGACAATTGAAATGTGGAGTTTGTTCAAGGAACAGCTACTGCGTGTCCTTGGTAAGTATGTGCCTGTCAGGCAGGGAGGAAGTGGTCGAGTGAGGGAGCCGTGGTTTACTAAAGAAGTTGAATCTCTTGTCAAGAGGAAGGCGGCGGCTGATGTTAGGACGTGAAAGCTCAATTAGGGCACTTGAGAATTACAAGTTAGCCAGGAAGGGCCTAAAGAGAGAGCTAAGACGAGCCAGGAGGGGATATGAGAAGTCTTTGACAGGAAGGATCAAGGAAAACCCTAAAGATATGTCACGAGTAAAAGAATGACTTGGGTAAGATGAGGGCCAGTCAAGGACAGCACTAGGAAGTTGTGCATGGAGTCTGAAGCGATAGGAGAGGCGCTATATGAATACTTTTTGTCAGTATTCACACAGAAAAAAGATAATGTTGTTGGGGAGAATACTGAGACACAGGCTATTAGACTAGATGGGATTGAGGTTCACAAGGAGGAGGTGTTAGCAATTCTGGGAAGTGTGAAAATAGATAAATCCCTTGGGCCAGATGGAATTTATCCCAGGATTCTCTGGGAAGTCAGGGAGGAGATTGTAGAGCCTTTGGCTTTGATCTTTATGTTGCCATTGTCTACAGGAATTGTGCCAGAAGACTGGAGGATAGCAAATATTGTTCCCTTGTTCACGAAGGGGAGTAGAGACAACCCTGGGAATTATAGACCAGTGAGCCTTACTTCAGTTGTGGGTAAAGTGTTGGAAAAGGTCTATAAGAGATAGGATTTATAATCATCTTGAGAGGAATAAGTTGATTAGGGATAGTCAGCACAGTTTTGTGAAGGGTAGGTCGTGCCTCGTAAGCCTTACTGAGTTCTTTGAGAAGGTGACCAAACAGGTGGATGAGGGTAAAGCAGTTGATGTGGTGTATATGGATATCAGTGAGGAGTTTGATAAAGGTCCCCCACAGTAGGCTATTGTACAAAATACGGAGGCATGAGATTGAGGGTGATTTAGCGGTTTGGATCAGAAATTGGTTTTGTGAAGGGTAGGTCGTGCCTCGTAAGCCTTACTGAGTTCTTTGTGAAGGTGACCAAACAGGTGGATGAGGGTAAAGCTGTTGATGTGGTGTATATGGATATCAGTAAGGCGTTTGATAAAGGTCCCCCACAGTAGGTTATTGTACAAAATACGGAGGCATGAGATTGAGGGTGATTTAGCGGTTTGGATCAGAAATTGGCGAGCTGAAAAATGACAGAAGGTGGTGGTTGACGGGAAGGGTTCATCCTGGAGTTCAATTACCAGTGGTGTACCGCAAGGATCTGTTTTGGGGCCAATGCTGTTTGTCATTTTTATAAATGACCTGGATGAGGGCGTAGAAGGATAGGTTAGTAAATTTGCAGATGACACTAAAGTCGGTGGAGTTGTGGATAGTGCGGAAGGATGTTGCAGGTTACAGAGGGACATAGATAAGCTGCAGAGCTGGGCTGAGAGGTAGCAAATCAAGTTTAATGTGGAAAAGTGTGAGGTGATTCCGTTTGGAAGGAGCAACAGAAATACAGAGTACTGGGCTAATGGAAAGATTCTTGGTAGTGTAGATGAACAGAGATATCTCAATGTTCATGTGCATAGATCCCTGAAAGTTGCCACCCAGGTTGATAGGGTTGTTAAGAAGGCATACGGTGTGTTAGCATTTATTAGTAGAGACAGTTGAGTTTCGGAACCATGAGGTCATGCTACAGCTGTACAAAACTCTGCTTGGAGTATTGTGTACAGTTCTGGTCACCGCATTATAGGAAGGATGCGGAAGCTTTGGAAAGGGAGCAGAGGAGATTTACCAGGATGTTGCCTGGTCTGGAGGGAAGGCTGAGGGATTGGAGGAAGTTCTTGCTCGAAATAAGAAGGTTGAGAGGTGACTTAATAGACGGAAGTGGGTACTGCAGATGCTGGAGATTAGAGCGGTGCTGGAAAAGCACAGCAGGTCAAGCAGCATCCAAGGAGCAGGAATTTCCTGATGAAGGGCTTTTGCCCGAAAGGTTGATTTCCCTGCTCCTTAAATACTGCCTGACCTGCTGTGCTTTTCCAGCACCACTCTAAAGGTGACTTAATAGACATACAAGATAATCAGAGGGTTAGATAGGGTGGACAGGGAGAGCCTGGTGACGGTGAGCACAAGGGGGCAGAGCTTTAAATTGAGGGATGATAGATATAGGACAGAGGTTAGAGGTAGTTTTTTTACTCAGAGAGAAGTTAGGGTGTGCCTTACTTCTGCTTGCACTGACTGCAACAGTAGTAGAGTCACCAACTTTAAGGGCATTTAAATTGTAATTGGATAAACATATGGATGGTAATGGAATAGTGTAGGTCAGTTGGGCTTCAGATTAGTTCCATAGGTTGGTGCAACATCGAGGGCCAAAGGGCCTGTACTACGCTGGAATGTACTATGTTATGGCAACACAGGAGGTGTACAGAGCAAGATCACCATTATTTGAAGTTAAAGAGGCCCATCCAGCAGTCTAAAGATTCTTTGGGAGTTTGACTGAGTAGAGTTAGGATGCAGAAAGGCTTTTTTCTCCACCTTTTGGAAGTGTCGAAGACAAGAGGCCATAATTCAGAATAAGGGGTGATCCAGTTAAGAGAGAGCTGAAGAGGAATTTCTTCTCTGGGAGGGAACCTGTGGAATTCTTCACCACAAAGGGCTGTCACAGCTGGGTCATTAAGGATATTCAAGGATGAGATAGACAAATTTTTAATCATGAAGGGATTCGAGAGTTCTGGGAAAAGGCAGGAAAGTGGAGTTGAGAATGATCAGATCAGCCATCATCTCACTGAGTGGTAGCGCAGATTCAATGGGTCAAAAGGTCTACTTCTCTCCTTTATCTTACAGACTGCTTCTCATGCATTTATAGCCTTTCTTAAAAAAGGAGACCAAAATTGCACATACCATTCCAGTTATGGTTTCATCAATGCCCTATTTTTATATCACATACCTTTTGTGATAAATGACAACATTGCATTTGCCTCCTTAATCACTTGTTGTTCCTGCAGGCTAATGTCTTGTGATTCATGTACCGGGATACCCAGATCCCTTTGTACCACTGAGTTCTGCAACTTCTCTCCATTGAAATAACATGTTTTTTTTATTCTACAAAACAGACAAGTTTATATTTTCTAACAACGTACTCCATCTGCCAGACCTGGATGTCAGCTGTGGCACATTGTGTAGCACTCTAACCCCAGAATAAGACGTTCTGGCAGTCAGTCTACAGGCTTGTACACATAATCGAGGCTTGACCAAGGGATCACTGCTCTGTTCAATGAGATATTCAACCAAAGGGCACACCTGTCCTCCCATGTGGATATTAAAATTCTTACAATCTTAACTGAAGAACAGATGGGAATTTTCCCGTCTCCTGTCCATTACTTATCCATCAATTGATATCCCCGCAAGGATTTGTTTTGGGGCCACTGCTGTTTGTCATTTTTATAAATGACCTGGATATGGGCGTAGAAGGATGGGTTAGTAAATTTATGGATGACACTAAGGTAGGTGGAATTGTGGACAGTGCGGAAGGATGTTGCAAGATTAAGAGGGTCATAGATAAGCTGCAGAGTTGGGCTGAGAGGTGGCAAATGGAGTTTAATGCAGAAAAGTGTGAGGTGATTCAGCTTGGAATGAGTAACAGGAGTGCAGAGTACTGGGCTAACAGTAAGATTCTTGGTAGTGTAGATGAGCAGAGAGATTTCTGTGTCTATGTGCATCGATCCCTGAAAGTTGCCACTCAGGTTGACAGGGTTGTTAAAAAAGCATACAGTGTTAGCTTTTATTGGTAGAGGGATTGGGTTTTGGAACCATCAGGTCATGTTGCAGCTGTACAAAACACAGTTGGAGTTATTGTACAGTTCTGGTCACCGCATTATAAGAAGGATGTGGAAGCTTTGGAAAGGGTGCAGAGGAGATTTACTAGGATGTTGCCTGGTATGGAGAAAAGGCTGAGGGACTGGAGGGTGTTTTCGTTGGAGAGAAGAAGGTTGAGAGGTGACTTAATAGAGACATATAAGATAATCAGAGGGTTAGATAGGGTGGACAGGGAGAGCCTTTTTCCAAGTATGGTGACGGTGAGCAGGAGAGGGCATAGCTTTAAATTGAGGGGGTGATAGATATAGGACAGATATCAGATGTAGTGTCTTTACACAGAGAGTAGTCAGGGTATGGGACGCACTGCCTGCAACACGAGTAGATTCGCCAACTTTAAGGGCATTTAAATGGTCATTGGATAAACATATGGATGATAATGGGATAGTGGTGGATAGATGGGCTTCAGATTAGTTTCACAGATAAGCTCAACATTGAGGGCCGAAGGGCCTGTACTGTGCTGTAATGTTCTATGTTCACTACAACAGCTATTCGGATCATGATCACATTGTTGTTCTGGCAACTTGCATTTTATGAACCGGCTGCTGTATTTCCCACATTACAACAGTTACAACCATCTTCACGCAGTGCTGAGGGAGTGCCGCACTGTCAGAGGGTCAGTGCTGAGGGAGTGCCGCACTGTCGGAGGGTCAGTGCTGAGGGAGTGTCGCACTGCTAGAGGGTCAGTGTTGAGGGAGTGCCGCACTGTCAGAGGGTCAGCGCTGAGGGAGTGCCGCACTGTCGGAGGGTCAGTGCTGAGGGAGTGCCGCACTGTCGGAGGGTCAGTGCTGAGGGAGTGCCGCACTTTCAGGGGGTCAGCGCTGAGGGAGTGCCGCACTGTC
>NC_057715.1:120522533-120532425 GCF_004010195.1 Chiloscyllium plagiosum | reverse complement strand
AGTGCTGAGGGAGTGACGCACTGTCGGAGGGTCAGTGCTGAGGGAGTGCCGCACTGTCGGAGGGTCAGTGCTGAGGGAGTGCCGCACTGTCGGAGGGTCAGTGCTGAGGGAGCGGGTGCAGTTCCCGCCTTCCTCCCGTTTCCCAGTTTTCCCCGAGTCCCCGGGATATGTTGTGCATTTCTCTAGCGCCAGTTGTTTTTACCTCACTCTCCGTTCTTCTGGTTGTACCCCTCCCCCTCCCCCGAGCATTTCCGGTTACCGGGCTGTGTGTGTGACACTGATTTCTGTTCGTCCGGAAACCGGACCCGCTGCAGAAAGTTCCTGGTTCCCAACATTATGTCAATTTCAACAATTTTCAGAGCTCAGAATGATTGAAAGGTTTTCTTTAAAACAACCAAATAAATAATAATACTGAATAATATCTGCAGGAAGTCCATTCCCCAACGTTGGTTTGACAAATTCCAGGTGAGCTGATCAAATATCACTTGGCCACTGTTTCTAATATTCTGGCAGTGCTATAATGGAGTGTCTTTCCACCAATTACATAATCATACAAAATATTTGACTTTTTCTTTAATAAGTTACTAACTTATAAATCCATTAAATAACACAAAATGCCAAAACATTTAAAATAACAACCAATTCCCCATTCCAGCCCAATGGTGCTAGTTGAGAACTCTGGTTGGAATATCTGAAACTGTCAGTCAATCAGTCTCCAGTAAAATCACACAAAATGCAAGAACATATTTCACATCTTTGTCATTCCATCCCTGAGAGGCAATGGTTTGCATATTGTTGTTGATTCTGGGTTAAACACTGTTTGGTGTATGCCAAGAGCTCCACTGTGAGGTGGTTCAGTCACATATGTTTTCAAAGTGCGATGAGGGTGGAAGATTTGATGACCTATTTTCACATTCCTTTTCACAGCCAGATCAGTTTTCCAATTCTGCGGAAACATCATATTGAATTCAAAACATTAACTCTGGTTCTCTCTCCACATATATTGCCAGAAATGCTGATTTTCCAGCATTTTTTGTATTTATTTTGATTTATCCTAATTTCCTGCAAATCACATCCTCCAGAGGTCACAGATGAAAGTGACTGTCTCCCAGCTGTCAGTGTCCACCACCTTCATAGCTCTCTTACCATATCCCTGAAACAGGACACCGGTGTGGGTGGTGACCCCATAGCTAGTGGTTACCACTGCTACCTCACTGCACTAAGGACACAGGTTCATTTCCAATCTCAGGTGACTGTGTGGAATTTGCACATTCTCCCCATGTCTGTGTGGATTTCCTCCCACAGTTCAAAGATGTGCGGGTTAGATGGATTGGTAATGGGAAATGCAGAGTTACATGTATAGGATAGCAATGTGGGATGCTGTTCAGAGGTTTGATGTGAACTCAGTAGTCTGAATAGCTGCTTCTACACTGTGGGGATTCTGTGATATCTGTGAGCCAGCACAGATGTCATTGGTTTAGCATTGAGTGTGTGCTGGTAGAAATATCACGATCCAGGACCTTTGAGGATATGTGAAGGTGATGTTGCACTTCCACTAAATACAATAAAAATGTATACACGATTGGGAGGACTAAAGTGAAGGCAGGGAGTGTATGTATTATTTTCAATAGAACAGATTTATTTTAGTCAATCTATCATGGCATTGTGGATAGGAATAAAAATTCAAACCCCCACTGCTGAAATACCATAACTTATCGCTGTCCATTAGCTCATTAGATGAGGATGGCAGGATTTGGGAACAAGAGATGACAAGAGAAATAAAGAGTTTAGTCAGAAAGGAAAAGGAGGCATAAGTAAGGTTTAGGAAACTGAAGATAGAGAATATAAATAAAGCAGGAAGGAACGTAAACAAGGAGTTAGGAGGGCTATAAGGAGCCGTGAAATGTCCATGGCAAACTGAATTAAGGAAAAACCCAAGGCATTTTATACATATATAAGGAGAAACCGGGTAGCTAGGGAAAAGGTAGGTTCGCTAAAGGATGAACGAGGGAATTTATGCATGGAGCCAGAGGAAGTGGCTGAGGTCTTTAACAAATACAATTAATTCACAAAGGAGAAGGACATGATGGATGGTGAGTCGAGAGGAATCCTAGAATATCAAAGGACATGTCAATATATAAAAGGAGGTGGTGTTGGGTGTTTCGAAAAGCATTAAGGTAGGCAAATCCTAAGGACCTGATGGGATCTATCCCAGAATACTGAGGGAGGAAATTACTGGGGCCTGGTATGAAATCTTTGCATCCGCTCTGGTCAGACTGGAGACTAGCCAAAGTTGTTCCTTTGTTTAAGAGGCACAACAGGGATAATCCAGGAAATTACAGGCCTTACATCAGTGGTAGGGAAATTATTGGAAAAAATTCTTAGGGATAGAATTTACTCACATTTGGAAAAAATATGGACTTATTACTGATAGGCAGCGTGGCTTTGAGAAGGGAAGTCATGTCTCACAAACTTGATTGAATATTTGAGGAAATGATAAAGATGATTGAGAGCAGGGTGGAGGATGTTGTCTCCATGAGCTTTAGCAAGGTCTTTGATAAGTCTCTCTCGTCTAGTGACACAGATGAAGTCACATGGTGAGAGTAGCAGTGAAACGGTGTTTTTCTGACTGTAGATGTGACCAATGGTGTTCCACATTGCTGGGACCCCTGTTGTATGTAATACATATTAATGTACTGGTAGATAGTTTGATTAGTAAATTTGTGAACAACAGATTGGGGGAGCTGCAGATAGTGAGGAGGATTGCCTGAAGATGTAGCACATCGATAGGCTGGAGACTTGGGAGAGGTGAAGTGGCAAATGGAACTTAATCTGAATCATGCGTGGTGATGCATTTTGGAACGTCCAATCAGATGGGAAGGATACAGTAAATGGCAGAAACTTTAGAAGCATTAACATACAGAAGGATCCAGCATATAGGTCCCTGTAAGTAGCAACACAAGGAGATATGGTGGTCAAGAAAGCATGCAGCATGTTTGCCTTCATCTAGCGAGGTACAGAGTATAACAATTGGCAAGTCATGTCGCAGCTGTATAGAACTTTAATTAGGCTACAATTGGAATATTGTGTGCAGTTCTGATTGCCACACTGCCAAAAAGACTTGGAGGGTACAGAAATGGCATACCAGGATATTGCCTGATTTGGAGGGTATTAGCTACGAGGAGAGATTGGACAAACTTGGTTTGTTTTCACTTGAACGGTGGAGGTGGAGGGGAAACCCGATAGAATTTTACAAAATTGAGAGGCATGGGTGTCTTTTTCCCAGGATGGAAATATCAATTACTGGAGAACATAGGTTTAAGGGAAAAAGAGGAAAATTTAAAGGAGGTAAGAGGCAGTTTTTTTTACACTGTGTGGTAAGTGCCTGGAATCCAGTGCCAAACGGGTTAGTAGTAGATACACAGGCAATATTTAAGAGGCATTTGACAGCTATATGAATAGGTAAGGAATAGAGGGATAGCGACTGTGTAGAGGCAAACACTTTTTAGTTTAGAAATGTCATGTTATGGCACAGGCTTGGTGGGCCAAAGGGTCTGTTCCTGTATTGTACTGAGTGCTGTCCTCTGAAACTGTTCAGCCTTTTCTCCTGCCAAACAGATACTGTCTAGGTCTCAGCACTTTACAGGAGTGCACTGAGGAAGCAGGTTTGGTAAACTCTGTGTCATGTTCTCTGCAGTCTCTGTTGTTGTTACTCTCTCTCTCTCACACACACACTCAGCTCAGGCATAGCAGCTGCAGTGTTTGTGATGGGAGTGAGCTTTCAGCATCAAGTGATAGATTGCTGGTGACTGTGGAGCGATGTGAAACTATCGACACCCTCCAGGGTCACATTATGTCATCTGTCAGCATTGACAATGGCAACATCCTGGAGCATAACCTTTGCCTTCCTGAAGCTGATGGTCAAACCAAACCCTTTCTCAGCGTGAGAGAGAGTCTGTCCATTTGCTGCTGCAGCTGTTCCTCAGTGTGGAATGTTAGTGTGGCATCGTCAGCGTAGAACCACTCCGTGTCAAGGGCTCGGAGCACCTTTGACATGGATCTCAGGTGAGCAGTGAACAGCTTTCTGTCCATTCTGGTCTGTAAGTAGACACACTGTAAAGGGCTTCCTGTCAATGATGGCACTCTATCAGTTCCAGAGATAAGGAGCTTTATTTAGTGCAGCAAGTTTACAGACAGCATCAATTCTAAATGTGACAGTACAAACTTATACTGGCAAGAGCTGGAATAAATTTGTGCTGATCCAGTACTGATGTCTAAATATAAAAGTGAAAGGTTAATATATGTAAAACCTAAAGCTTCCTCCATACCTCTATCCAGTTGCTGGTGATTGACCTCAACAGACACAAGATGTGACCTACTGTGCTGTTGCATTAATCATAGAATCATGGAATCCCTACAGTGTGGAAACAGGCCATTCCACAACAGGTCCACACCGACCCTGCAAAGTGTATCCCATCCAAACCCATTCCGCTCCCCTATTATCCTACATTTACCCCTGACCAATGCATCTAACCTACACATCCCTGAACACTATGGACAATTTAGCGTGGCCAATTCATCTAGCCTGCGCACCTTTGGACTGTGGGAGGAAACCGGAGCAAACCCACGCAGACACGGGGAGAATTTGCAAACTCCACACAGACAGTCGTCCAGGCTGGAATTGAACCTGGGTCCCTGGTGCTGTGAGGCAGCAGCGCTAACCACTGAGCCACCCCATTCGATTCGTGGTCATCTCGGGACTAGATTTTTATTGAATTCAAATTCCCCATCTGCTGTGGTAGGATTCACATCTGGTCCCCAGGACATTACCTGGATCTCTGGATTAACAGTCCAGTGACAATACCACTACGCCATCGCCACCTTTGATGATACAAGTGTTACTTGTCCTTAACAAGAAGGAAGCCTTATTTTTTTAAATGAAAACTTTGAGGTGAAGCAGAAAAGACTATTGCCAAGCCCACTCAGCCACACTCACAAACTGTCTTTATCCCAGCTGCCTCCCGGGCTTGCGTGTTCAGTGTGCTGCTACCAGGAGGTAAATCTACATGAGGGCAGTGAAGGTCATGGGATAATGACTACATCCAGTCAATGGGAAGGAGCTGCAGTGATCATGTTAAGAGTGTTCAAACTACATCAGTAATAGTAGCTGCAGCAGCAAGAGTCTGAGACAGCGGGATGAGATACGTGGGAGTGAATCTCTGCCACTTTCTTTCTTTTTAGCACAGAACAAAAGTCCCTTGCAGGGCTAAGTTAAAAAGGACCCCTCCCCTTTTAGTTAAAGCTGTTTACATTAGCCAGATGTTGTGGAGGTTAAAACAGTTTGAGAAGCCTTTCAGATCAGAGCTGTTTTACAAACAGCATGTCTAAATCTGCCTTGTGTCTTGCCTTCTGCAGCTCCACACACTGACCAGTGAGGTGGGAATTCCCAGACTGTTATACGTGAGCCAATTAAATATGCTGCATCAATAAATAATGCAGGCAAGAGGATTCCCTGGATTTTTCCCCTTATTATTCATTTATGGAATGTGGGTGCCACCAACTGAGCCAGCAATTATTCCCATCCCTGCTGTCCTGGAGAAGGTGGGGGGTGAGCTGTCATTGTCTCCCACAATGCCATGGGGGAAGGGTGCTCCAGGATTTTGACCCACTGATGCTAAAGGAACAGTGATATACTTCCAAGTCAGGATGGTGAATGGCTCGGAGGGGAACTTGCAGGGGGTGAAGGTCTGATCAATCAGGTTTCACAAAAATCCTTTTATTAAATCAGATTTATTGACGTCAATTTCACAACTTGCAATCCAGTCCCAGAACCAGAGCGAATGACATTGTGAAGTATTGCATTTACAGCTCTAACAATCTTCATCAGATGTTATATAATGCAAACACTAATTTCAAAATGATTTTACATTTGTCAATGACAATTTGCCTGGATTTTAACAATGTCATCCCCGGAGGAAACCAAAATCCCAGTGGGAACATGAGATTACCTCATTAGATTGAGTACCTTGTGATTTACTTCACTTATCTGGTATCTAATTCCTGTCTTCACCTCCTGTACTTCAGACTAGTTTTACCTTTTATTTATATCCTAACAGTGAAATCTAGGTGTCAAAGAAGTAGACATTGTTCCATCACCTTGTAGGGGAATAGTAAATCAGCCATAATCAATTATCTCATCTACCAAAAGTTTGACAAATTGAGTGTTGATAGGAGAGGAAAGCAACAAACTCCCTCAATTCAGAATTGCAAGAAATAAAACATTGTGGAGACACATATCCTTAAACCACACACACACACCCATACAGACACAGACACCCACACACACACAAATATTACTGGAAAATTGACAGATGCTGCTTGAAATAAAGAAATGGGATGAATATTTTGTACAATTGTTCAATTATATGAGTTTCTTTCTCTGCCAATGACTATGAATCAGCCAAAAGCTGAACCTCACTGTTGAGCAGAGCAGGAACAAACCTAACACTGCTAACAATTTACTAACTCAAGGTGCAGACAGTCACTTTCTCTTGTTGCTCCTGCCAGACTTCCGATAGCTCAGAAGTGAAACCATCCCCAAACCCAGTTGCCTCCATTAACTCTGGCTTCTTGTTACACATTGGGCACAGTTCATTACGAACTGGAGATGACCGCATCCATATGATGAGATTCCAGCGTTCGCCTGAGGAGATGGGTAAAGCTCCATGACAGTGCTGGCCTCGGTGGAGCAATCCGTAACTCACTCTGTGCTCTATCTCCACACACTCTCTCTCATCTGTTGGAATCTGGGACCAGAAGGTGCAGAGACAGAAAAAAGCAATGTTTAGATAACAGCAACGTCTTTTACATTTCCCTGTCCATTAGATGCAAGAGTTGTCAGTAAGGCCAGAATTTATTGCCCATCCCTAATTACCCTCCAGAGGGTGGTAGTGAGCTGTCTTCCTGAACAGCATCAGTCCATTTAATGTATGGACATTCACAATTCTGTTAGGAAGAGAATTCCAGGATTTTGACCCAGTGACAGTGAAGGGAGGGCGATCTGTTTCCAAGTCAGGATGGTGAGTGGCTTGGAGAGGAATCTATAAGTGGCGGTGCTGCCACGTTAGCTGCCCTTAACCTAGATAGTAGAGGTCATGGGTTTAGAAGGTGCTGTCAAAGAAACTTTAAGTTGCTGCAGTGTATCTTGTAGATGGTACACACTGTCAACACTGTGCATCAGTCGTGGAGGGAGTGGATCAAGTATTGCTTTGTCCGGACTGGTGCTGAGCTACTGGAGTGCTGTTGCAGCTCCATTCATTTCAGCATGTGGAGAGTAATCCATCACAGAAGAACAGGAGACCATTCAGCCCGTTAATCCTGCTCCACTATTCATTAAAATCATAACTAAACTGATTGTGAGATGAAGGACAACGTATAAAGGAAGAAATAATGGATGCTTGTCAGAAAGGTCTGGTGATAATCACAGGAGACTTTAACCTACATGGAGACAGATAAATCAAGACAGGCAAAAGTAGTCGAAATGAGGAGATCAAAGAATATTTTGGTACAGTTTCTGAGAACAGCAATTTGGAGCCGAGCAGATTATACCAGACATTGAATTGTGTAATGTGATAGAATTAATGATCTTAGTAAAGACAGTCTGCAAAGCAGTGATCATAAAATAATTAATTTTTACACTCAGCTTGATGGAGAGACAGTGGATCCAAGAACAGTTACTTTAAACATAATTAACAGCAGTTATGAGGGCATGAAACAAGAGTTAACTAAAGTGAACTGGTTAAGGGACTGGTCAATAGACATTTGGTGGCAGATATTTAAGGGACTATTTCAGAATGCACACAATAAATACATTACAACAAGGAAGAACATTTCAAAACGGTGGACCAACCAACCAGAGTTAACTAAAGAAGGTTACAAACAGTATCAAATTTAAAGAAAGCACACTATAAATTATTTCAGGTAATTAGGCAAAGTCAATATGTTTGTCAATTTATTGGAGATTAGATTAGATCTTTGAGAAAGTAACCTGTGCTACGGGTAAAGGAAAGCTGATGGATATTAATAGACCTGGATTTCAAGGCGGCAATTGATAAGCTGCTGTGTCAAAGATTATGTGGAAAATTAAAGCTCCTGGTGTAGACAGTGAAATATTGGCACAGATAGAGGTTTGGTTGGTGAAAGCTGGCAAACCGTAGCCATAAATGCACCTTTCTCATGTCAACAAGATGTAACAAATGCCATAGAAATCAGTGCTGAGGCCTCAACATTTCACAATTTATATAAATTCCTCAGATGAAGTTATGGTAGATAAATCTGATGATGATACAAAGACAGGTAGGAAAATCAGTCAGGAAGAGGACACCAGGAGGCTGCAATGGATAGCTGAAGAGGGTCAGCAAGTCTCTGGCAAATGAAATACTGGGAGATTGTCCATTTTGGCAGGGAGAATAGAAAGGAAGCATTTAATCTAAATGGTTAGAGGTTGCAGAGTTCTGAGATGCAAAGGGATCTGGGTGTCTGTGTGCATGAATCACACAGGTTAGTCTGCAACTGCAGCAAGTCTTCAGGAAAGCTAATAGAATGTTAATTGTATACAAAGGTTTGGAGGTAATGCTTCAGATTTTTACAGGGCATTGGTGACATCACAACAGGAGTACACAGATACTGCACACATAACTCATCCCATGACTTAAGGAAAGATGTAAATATGTTGAAGCAGTTCAGATAACTCAATTTATTTACTCAATAAATACCTGAAATGAGCAGGTTATGGTATGACACAAGGTGGACAGTTGGGTCTTGTATCTACTTAGAGTTTTGAAGACTAAGAGGTGACTCAACTGAAATTACGAGACTTATTGTAGATTGTTTGTGTTGAAGTAAGTAGAAATCTAAATAGGATCAGGTTAAATGCTGGTAACACTCCAGCCCAAGTCAGAACATCGTGGGTTCCATGATTACAATGGTCCCCTGGGGAGGGAGCACACAGTGTCCATCAATGGTCTCGATGCATTCACAGAGAGGTGGGCACCGCAGGGGATACAGTGCTTTATTTCCCCTTTGAACTCCATCTGATTTAGTCCCTTCCATCTCTCCCCACCTCCCTCTCACCTTTGATAGTTTGCATCACTTCATTCCTTGGCAGCAGTTGCAGTGGGAGGAGTGACAGTGAGAACCAGAGGCCCGAGGGGAGGTAGGGGTAAGTGTAAAAACTGACCTCGCACGCTGAGCAGGAGTGGACACGGGCCTGCTGAGTAAGTGAGGCTTTATATTTGGGTGGTTGCTTTACCTGAAACACTACTCGAGTAGTATCTCCCACCCATCGTCTTCCACCAGAAAAAAGGTTCTGTGCACTGCACTGATAAGAACAAAGAACAAAGAAAATTTACAGCTCAGGAACAGGCCCTTCGGCCCTCCCAGCCTGAGCTGATCCAAATCTACTGTCTAAACCTGTCAGTCAATTCCTAAGCATCTGTATCCCTCTGCTCCCCACCTATTCATGCATCTGTCCAGACGCATCTTAAATAAATCTACCGTGCCTGCCTCTACCACCTCTGCTGGCAATGTGTTCCAGACGCCCACCACCCTGTGTGTGAAGTACTTGCCACGTGTATCCCCCTTAAACCTTCCACTTCTCATCTTGAAAGAGTGACCTCTCGTTATTGAATCCTTCACCCTGGGAAAGAGCTCATCTCTGTCCACCCTGTCTATACCCTTCAAGATTTTGTAAACCTCAATCAGATCCCCCCTCAATCTCCTTTTTTCTAATGAAAATATACCTAACCTACTCAACCTCTCTTCATAACTAGCACCTTCCATACCAGGCAACATCCTGGCGAACCTCCTCTGCCCCCTCTCCAAAGCATCCACG
>NC_057715.1:120511252-120522363 GCF_004010195.1 Chiloscyllium plagiosum | reverse complement strand
CCTCCTGTATTCTTTGACAGTCCCTTATGCTTTCTGCTACTCCACCAATCTTCGTGTCTTCTGCAAACTTGCTGATCATACCAACAGTGCCCTCTTCCAGATCATTTATGTACATCACAAACAACAATAGCCCCAACACTGACCCCTGTGGAACACCACTGGTCACCTTTCTCCATTTCGAGAAACTCCCTTCAACTACTACTCTCTGTCTCCTGTTGCTCAACCAGTTCTTTATCCACCTAGCTAGAACACACAGCACACCATGTGACTTCACTTTCTCCATTAGTCTACAATGGGGAACCTTATCAAGTGCCTTACTAAAGTCCATGTATATGGGTGACACAGTGGTTAGCACTGCTGCCTCACAGCGCCAGAGACCCGGGTTCAATTCCTGCCTCAGGCGACTCTCTGTGTGGAGTTTGCACATTACCCCTGTGTCTGCATGGGTTTCCTCTGGGTGCTCCTCCCACAATCCAAAAATCTGCAGGTTAAGTGAATTGGCCATGCTAAATTGCCCGTAGTGTTAGGTGTAGGGGAATGGGTCTGTGGGTCACGCTTCGGCGGGTCGGTGTGGACTTGTTGAGCCGAAGGGCCTGTTTCCACACTGTAATGTAATCTAATCTATATGACATCAACAGCCCTTCCTTCATTGATCAACCTGGTCACTTCCTCAAAGAACTCTATTAAGTTGGTAAGGCACGATCTCCCCCGCACAAAACCATGTTGCTGATAAGCCCATTCTTTTCTAAATATAAATAGACCCTATCCCTCAGTACCTTCTCCAGCAACTTTCCCACCACCGATGTCAGGCTCACTAGTCTGTAGTTACCCAGAATATCCCTACTACCCTTCTTGTACTGGGGGAACAACATGAGCAACCCTCCAGTTCTCCGGCACCTCACCAGTGTTTAAGGATGTCAGAAAGATATCTGTCAGGGCCCCAGCTATTTCCTCTCTCGCCTCCCTCAGCAACCTGGGATAGATACCATCCGGTCCTAGGGATTTGTCCACCTTAATAACCTCTAGCCTACCCAACACATCTTCTCTACTTATGTCAACATGATCCAGAGTAATCGAACGTCTATCTCTAATCTCAACATTCATGTTCCTCTCCTCAGTGAACACTGATGCAAAGTAATCATTCAGAATCTCACCCATTCTCTCAGGATCGACACACAGCCTTCCTTCCCTATCCTTTAGTGGACCAATCCTTTTTCTAGTTACCCGCTTGCTTCTTATACAAGAATAAAATGCTTTGGGATTCTCCTTAATTCTGCTCGCTAAACTATTTCATTACCCCTTTTAGCCCGCTTGATTCCTCGTTTAAGACTTCTCCTACTCTTCCAATATTCCTCCAGGGCCCGTTCTGTTCTTAGTTGCCTAGACCTTATGTACACTTCCCTTTTCCTCTTGGCTAGATGTACACTTCCCTTTTCCTCTTGGCTAGTCGTACAATTTCTCCTGTCATCGACAGTTCACATATCTTGCCTTTCCTATCCTTTGCCTTCAACGGGAGATGCCTATCCTGCATCTCAAATGTGGACTTCCCTTCAAATAGCTGTGTCCAATCCAAATTTCCCAGCTCCTGCCTAATTTTGATATAATTGGCCTTGGCACAGTTTAGTGCTCTTCCCTTACGACCACTCTCATCTTTATCTACAGGTATTCTAAAACTTACAGAATTGTGGTCACTGTACCCAAAAAATCCCCCACCGCAACTTCTACCACCCGTCCTGGCTCGTTCCCCAGTACCAGGTCCAATATGGCCCCATCCCTCATTGACATACTGCTCCAGCCCTTCTTATTTCTCAGCTCCACCCATAATGCCTCACTACCCAAGCATCCATAGTGTCCTCCTTTAGCACAGCCGTCATATCGTCCCTGACCAGCAATGCAACTACACCCCCTCTTTTACTTCCCTCCCTGTCCTGTCTGAAGCATCTATATTCTGGAATATTTAGTTGCCAATCATGCCCTTCCTTCAACCAAGTCTCTGTGATTGCAATAACATCATACTCCCAGGCACCAATCCAAGCCCTAAGTTCATCTGCCTTACCCACTATACTCCTTGCATTAAAGTAGATGCACTTCAGGACACATGTTCTTTTGCGCTCACCTGCTCTCTGCTACTCTTCCCCTTATTGATGCTACCTTCATAATTCTTACAGTCTCCACCTCGCTGCCTACTTGTTTTCTCTTTCGGTTCCCAGTCCCCTGCCACATTAGTTTAAAACCTCCCCAACAGTAGGAGCAAAAACTCCCCCAAGGACATTGGTTCCAGTCTGGTTCAGGTGTAGACCGTACATTTTGTAATAGTCCCACCTTCCCCAGAACTGGTCCCAATGTCCAACAAATCTGAACCCCTTCCTCCTACACCATCTCTCAAGCCACGTGTTCATCCTACCTATTGTTTTTTATTTCTATGCTGGCTAGCACGTGGCACTAGTAGTAATCCCGAGATCACTACCTTTGAGGACCTCCTCTTTAACTTCTCTCCCAGCTCCCTGAATTCTGCTTTCAGGACCTCATCTTGTTTTTTACTTGTATCGTTGGTGCCTATATGCACCAAGACAACTGGCTGTTCACCCTCCCCTTTTAGAATGTTCTGCAGCTGATCGGTAACATCCCTGACCTGAGCACATGGGAGGCAACATACCATCCGGCAGTCCTGTTTTTGCCCACAGAAACGTGTATCTACTCCCCTCACAATAGAATCCCCTGTGACTGTGGCCCTACGAGTTTTCTTCTTCTGAACAGCAGTGCCCGTCTTCTTTTCTTCCTCTCTTTTGGTTTTCAGTAGGCTTGTTGGGAATTTAGAATAGTAGGAATGGGAGGTTAGGGCAGTTGAATGTTCCTCCTGCAGAACGTGGGAGGTAAGGGTCACCACTAGTGTCCCTGCTGACTACATCTGCGGTAAGTGCACCCAACTCCAGCTCCTCGAAAACCACGTTAGGGAACGGGAGAAGGAGCTGGATGAACTTCGGATCATTCGGGAGGCAGAGGGGGTTATTGAGAAGAGTTACAGGGAGGTAACTCAGGTGCAAGAAGAAGGTAGATGGGTTACCGTCACGGGACGGAAAGGGAACCGACAGGCAGTGCGTGCAGGGATCCCCATGGCCGGTTCCCTCAACAACAAGTATACCATTTTGGATACTGTTGAGGGGGGACGATTTACCAGGAGTAAGCAATGGGGCACAGATCTTTGGCACAGAGTCTGTCTCTGTTGCTCAGAAGGGAAGGGGGGTGAGGAGCAGAGCATTAGTCATCGGGGACTCCATAGTTAGGGGAACAGACAGTAGGTTTTGTGGAAACGAGACAGACTCACAACTGGTGTGTTGCCTCTCAGGTGCCAGGGGTCGTGATGTATCAAATAGTGTTTCTGGTATCTTTGAGGGGGAGGGGGAGCAGCCCCAAGTCATGGTCCACATACGAACCAACGACATAGGTAGGAAGAGAGATGGGGATTTAAGGCAGAAATTCAGGGAGCTAGGGTAGGAGCTTAAGGCTAGAACAGAGTTGTTATTTCTGGTTTGTTACCCGTGTCATGTGCTAGTGAGGTGAGAAATAGGGAGAGAGAGGAGTTGAATATGTGGCTACAGGGATGGTGCAGGAGGGAGGGTCTTGAATTCCTGGATAATTAGAGCTCTTTCTGGGGGAGGTGGGACCTTTTCAAACAGGATGGTCTTCACCTGAACCAGAGAAGTTCCAATATCTTGGTGGGGGGGATATTTGCTAATGCTATTCGGGTGGGTTTAAACTAATGCAGCAGGGGATAGAAACCGAAATTGTAGATCGAGTATAGAGAAGATTGAGAGTAGTGAGGTCTAAAATAAGGTTTCAGGGTCACAAGAGGGCACTGGCAAGCAAGAAGTTGATTTGAAGTGTATCTATTTCATCGCCAAGAGCATCCGGAATAAGGTGGGTGAACTTGCAACATGGGATTTCGATGTTGTGGCCATTTCAGAGACGTGGGTAGAGCAGGGACAGGAATGATTATTGCAGACTCCGGGGTTTTGATATTTCAGGAAGAATAGAGACAATGGTAAAAGGGGGAGGGTGTGGCACTGTTAATCAAGGACATTATTACGGTTACAGAAAGGACGTTTGAAGACTTGTCAGCTGAGGTAGTATAGGCGGAGCTGAGAAACAGGAAAGGAGAGGTCAGCCTGCTGGGAGTTTTCTATAGGCCTCCGAATAGTTCCAGAGATGTCGAGGCAAGGATAGAAAAGATTATTCTCGATAGGAGCAAGAGTGACAGGGTGGTTGTTATGGGGGACTTCAACTTCTCAAATATTGACTTGGAATACCATAGTTCAAGTACTTTAATTGGGTCAGTTTTTGTCCAATGTGTGTAGGAGAGTTTCCTGACACAGTATGTAGACAAGCCAACAAGGGTGAGACCACATTAGATTTGGTACTGGGTAATGAACCGGCCAGGCGTTAAATTTGGAGCTAGGTGAGCATAGAGTCATAGAAATGTACAGCATGGAAACAGACCCTTCAGTCCAACTCATCCATGCCAACCAGATATCCCAACCCAATCTAGTGCCACCTGCCAGCACACGGCCCATATCCCTCCAAACCCTTCCTATTCATATACCCTTCCAATGCCTCTTAAATGTTGCAATTGTACCAGCCTCCACCACATCCTCTGGCAGCTCATTCCTACACATACCACCCTCTGCGTGAAAAAGTTGCCCCTTAGGTCTCTTTTATATCTTTCCCCTTTCAGCCTAAACCTATGCCCTCTAGTTCTGAACTCACCTATCCCAGGGAAAAGACTTTGTCTATTTATCCTATCCATACCTCTTATGGTTTTATAAACCTCTATAAGGTCACCCCTCAGCCTCTGATTCTCCAAGGAAAACAGCCCCAGCCTATTCAGCCTCTCCTGATAGTCAAATCCTCCAACCCTGGCAATATCCTTGTAAATCTTTTTCTGAACCCTTTCAAGTTTCACAACATCTTTCCGATAAGAAGGAGACCAGAATTGCATGCAATATTCCAACAGTGGCCTGACCAATGTCCTGTACAGCCACAACATGACATCCCAACTCCTGTACTCAATACTCTGACCAATAAAGGAAAGCATACCAAATGCCTTCTTCACTATCCTATCGACCTACAATTCCACTTTCAAAGAGCTATGAACCTGCACTCCAAGGTCTCTTTGTTCAGCAACACTCCCCAGGACCTTACCAATAAGTGTATAAATCCTGCTAAGATTTGCTTTCCCACAATGCAGCACCTTGAATTTATCTAAATTAAACTCCATCTGCCACTTCTCAGCCCATTGGCCCATCTGATCAAGATCCTGTTGTAATCTGAGGTAACCTTCTTCGCTGTCCACTACACCTCCAATCTTGGATTCATCTGCAAACTTACTAACTGTACCTCTTATGCACACATCCAAATCATTTATATAAATGATGAAAAGTAATGGACCCAGCACCGATCCTTGTGGCACTCCACTGGTCACAGGCCTCCAATCTAAAAAACAACCTTCCACCACCACCTTTGAGCCAGTTCGGTATCCAAATGGCTAGTTCTCCCTGTGCTTGTCCTTACCACCTTTCTTAAACAGTGGCACCACATTAGCCAACCTCCAGTCTTCCGGCACCTCACCTGTGACTATCAATGATATAAATATCTCAGCAAAGGGTCCAACAATCACTTCCCTAGCTTCCCACAGAGTTCTAGGGTATACCTGTTCAGGTCCTGGGGATTTATCCACTTTTATGCATTTCAAGACATCCAGCACTTTCTCCTCTATAATAGGGACATTTTTCACGATGTCACCATCTATTCCCCTACATTCTATATATTCTATGTCCTTTTCCACAGTAAATACTGATGCAAAATTTTTATGCATTTCAAGACATCCAGCACTTTCTCCTCTATAATAGGGACATTTTTCACGATGTCACCATCTATTTCCCCTACATTCTATATATTCCATATCCTTTTCCACAGTAAATACTGATGCAAAATACTTGTTTAGGATCTCCCCCATCTCCTGCGACTCCACACAAAGGCCGTCTTGCTGATCTTTGAGGGGTTCTATTCTCTCCCGAGTTAGCCTTAATGTATTTGTAACATTTTGGTAATAGTGACTACAATTCAGTTCTGTTTACTTTAATGATGGAAAGGAATAGGTATACACCGGAGGGCAAGAGCTACAGCTGGGGAAAAGGCAATTACGATGTGATGAGACAAGATTTAGGATGCATAGGATGGGGAAGGAAACTGCAGGGGATAGACACAATAGAAATGTGGAGTTTATTCAAGGAACAGCTACTTGTGTGTCCTTGGTAAGTCTGTACCTGTCAGGCAGGGAGGAGGTTGTCGAACGCAAGAGCCGTGGTTTACTAAGGAAGTTGAATCTCTTGTCAAGAGGATGAAGAAGACTTACGTTAGGATGAGATGCGAAGGCTCAGTTAGGGTGGTTGAGAGTTACAAGGTAGACAGGAAAGACCTAAAGAGAGAGCTAAGATGAGCCAGGAGGGGACATGAGACGTTGTTGGCGGATAGGATCAGGGAAAACCCTAAAGCTTTCTATAGGTATATAAGGGATAAGAGAATGACTAGGGCCAATCAGGATAGTAATGGGAAGCTGTGCGTGGAGTCCAAGGGGATAGGAGAAGCGCTAAATGAATATTTTTCGTCAGTATTCACACTAGAAAAAGACAGTGTTGTTGAAGAGAATACTGAGATATAAGCTACTAGACTAGACAGGATTGAGGTTCACAAGGAGGAGGTGTTAGCAATTCTGAAGAGTATAAAAATAGATAAGGCCCCTGGGCAAGGTGGGATTTATCCTGGGATTCTCCAAAAAGCCAGGGAGGAGATTGCAGAGCCTTTGGCTTTGATTTTTATGTCATCGTGGTCTACAGGAATGGTGCCAGAAGACTACAGGACAGCAAATATTGTCCCGTTGTTCAAGAAGGGGAGTAGAGACAACCCTGGTAATTATAGACCAGTGAGCCTTACTTCAGTTGTGGGTAAAGTGTTGGAAAAAGTTATACGAGATAGGATTTATAATCATCTGGAGAGGAATAAGTTGATTCGGGATGGTCAACACAGTTTTGTGAAAGATAGGTTATGCCTCACAAACTTATTGAGTTCTTTGAGAAGGTGACAAAACAGGTGGATGAGGTTAAAGCGATTGATGTGGTATATATGGATTTCAGTAAGGTGTTTGATAAGGTTCCCCATGGTAGGCTACTGCACAAAATAAGAGAGGCATGGGATTGAAGGTAATTTAGCAGTTTGGATCAGAAATTGGTTAGCTGAAAGAAAACAGAGGGTGGCAGTTGATGGGATATGTTCATCCTGGTATTCAGTTACTAGTGGGGTACTGTAAGGATCTGTTGTTAGGTCCACTGCTGTTTATCATTTTTATAAACGACCTGGATGAGGGCGTAGAAGGATGGGTTAGTAAATTTGCGGATGACACTAAGGTTGGTACAGTTGTGGTTAGTGCCAAAGGATGTTGTAGGTTACAAAGAGACATAGATAAGCTGCAGAGCTGGACTGAGAGGTGGAAAATGGAGTTTAATGCAGAAAAGTGTGAGGTGATTCACTTTGGAAGAAGTAACAGGAATGCAGAGTACTGGGCAAATGGTAAGAATCTTGATAGTGTAAATGAGCAGAGAGATCTCGGTGTCCAGGTACATAGGTCCTTGAAAGTTGCCACCCAGGTGGATAGGGTTGTTAAGAATACGGTGTGTTAGCTTTTATTGGTAGAAGGATTGAGTTTTGGAACCGTGAGGTCATGCTGCAGCTGTACAAAACTCTAGTGCGGCTGCAACTGGAGCATTGCCTGCAGTTCTGGTCACCGCACTATAGGAAGGATGCGGAAGCTTTGGAAAGGGTTCAGAGGAGATTGACTAGGATGTTGCCTGGTATGGAGGGAAGGTCTTACAAGGAAAGGCTGAGGGTCTTGAGGCTGTTTTCGTTAAAGAGAAGAAGATTGAGAGGTGACTTAATAGAGACATATAAGATAATCAGAGGGTTAGATTGGGTGGACAGTGAGAGCCTTTTTCGTCAGATGGTGATGGATAACACGATTGGGCATAGCTTCAAATCGAGGGGTGATAGATATAGGACAGATATCGGAGATAGTTTTTTTACTCAGAGAGTAGTAGGTGTGTGAAACGTACTGCCTGCAGCAGTTGTAGACTCGCCGACTTTACAGGCACTTAAATGGTCATTGTATAGGCATATGGACAAGAATGGAATAGTGTAGGCTAAATGGGCTTCAGCTTGGTTCCATAGGTCGGCGCAACTTTGAGGGCGGAAGGGCTTATACTGCGCTGGAATGTTCTATGTTCTGAGTGGGCTTTGCATGTAAATATTTAATTGGTTAACCAGTGTTTTATTGCTGGTAGTTTACAAAAAAAGCAAAGTCACAATGATTTTGACGGTTGGAAAGTCACTCAGATGTGCGCGATAGCACTCCAGGTACAGCGAGAGCAAAAGGATTGTGGTTTCGTGCTCCATTCCAGAGACTTGGGAACTGCAGGCCTTGAGGGAGTGCTTCACTGCTGGAGGCACTGTCCTCCAGTTGAGTGTTAAAGTGAGACCCAGTCTGTCCTTTCATAAATGCCAGGACAGTGATTGGGTATGAGGGATATACTCCAAAGGCTGATTGTAAATCCCATTGTAGCTAGTTGGGAATTTGAAATCAATATACAAAATCCAACCTAAAAAGCCAAATTCAGATGAAGGGTCATCTCTCTCGGCTTAACCATCTTCACTGAAATACCAACAACAGAAACAGAAATTGCTGGAAAAGCTCAGCAGTTACAGAGAAATAAGAGCTGGGTCCAATGGAACGGTCATGCGACCGGAAACGTTAATTCTGATTTCTCTCCACATGCACTGCCAGACCTGCTGAGCTTTTCCAGCAATTTCTGATTTACTGCATCTGCAGTTTTTCAGTTTTCCCTGAAACATCAGCAGGTATTGATCACCTGCTGTTCTTGGAAACTTGCTGTGCACAAATGGATCACCACATTTCCTACATTGCATCAACCTTTACATTTTAAAAAGTGCTTAATCAGCCGGAAAGTGCTTTAATCCATTCTGAGTGATGAAAAGTGCTATGGAAATGCAAGTCTTCCTATTCAATTTGATCCTGCTTATGTGAGGAAACCTTTCCCTACTCTGTCTATAATACAGGTTCACAGCCTGAGAAATAGCAACAGAGAACCTGCTTCACACTCAATACTTGGTAATACTTGAGGGATTGGAGATAGGCAGAGACCAGCCTTACAGATGTGAAAGTGACTCTGGGACGGTGCTAATGAAACACGTCCATTTATGGCAGTGTTTATGTCCTGAGAATTCTCTCCAAGTTTATACCATTCAATAGCGTATTTCTTTTTAAATTTATGAAATCACTACGTTGGTTAGGTCTTAATCCATGGACAGGAGATAGAGAAATGTATTTTGATTGGTTGGTTTTGTGCCATACAATAATTCATGAATGGAAAATACTGAATGACTTTATCTTGTTCCCATTGAGAAATGTGAGGTGGCTCTTTGTTCTTTGTTGGTGATTTAGGGTTCATTGTCTGGAACCCTTTTCTTCATGGGATGTGGGTGTCACTGGTTGGATCAGTGTTTATTGCCTGTCCCTAGTTGCCCCTTGAGAAGGTGGGGGTGAGCTGCCTTATTGAACCACGGCATTCTGTGAGTAGTGGGTTTATTCACAGTGAGACAGTTGGAAATGGTAACGGTATTGGTTATTTGTTACGAAAGAGTGTATTTTTTTGTTGCCCAATGTGTCTGTAACATTCCTGAATAGGGATCTTTTGGCTCAATTGTAATGTCCCTAACTCTGAGCCAGGAGGCCTGGGTTCATGTCCCACAGCTCCAGAGGGGTCCAATAACAGCTCAAAATGTGGAAACAGGCCATTTGGCCCAACAAGTCCACACCGACCCTCTGAAGAGTAACCCACCCCTACCCTATTACTCTACATTTACCTCGGACTAATGCACCTAACCTACACATCCCTGAACACTATGGGCAATAAAACATGGCCAATTCACCTAACCTGCACATCCTTGGATTGTGGGAGCAAACAGACACGGGGAGAATATGCAAATTCACATAGACACAGTCACCCGAGACTGGAATCGAACCTGGGTCCCTGGCGCTGTGAGGCAGCAGTGCTAACCACTGAGCTACCGGGTTGATTCGAAAATATCTGTAACAAATATGGCACACCTTCAGATGGGATCCAGGTTGAAAGCAACAAGAACATTTTGCTCAATAGATACAAGAATTTACATCACACCATTCAAATCCTTTTACAACCAACACTTCCAAGTGTAGTCTTTGTTATAATTTTCTAAAATACAGTGCCACATTTAGCACAGCAAGGCGCCTCTAATTTTATATCATTTCAAATATTTCTCTGATTTCCTTTTGAAATCAATGATTAAATATTCCATTCACCTTTCTGATCAATGGACAAGGGAACACAACACACGGTTTAGAAATGTCTTTCCTCATGCTGCCTATTTCTGTCCAAATTACCATGAACTGTGTCTTGTAATTACTTGTCCTTCTGTTAATGAAAATGGCTTCTCAAACCTGCCTCGATCTTGAACAGCTCTATTCAATATCATAAGGCCCTTCGCTGTTCCAAGGAAAGCAAATCCCCAGTTTCTCCAGTCTCTCAATGTCATTGAAGTATTTCAGTCTCTTCTAAGAAAATGCCTCTACACCCTCTCCAAGGTTATGACACTTGTCCTAAAGTGTGGTGTCCAGGTTAAAGACAATACTACAACTGAGGCCTCAGTGTTTTATAAAAGGTTTACTAAAACCGACTTGCTTTTACGCTTTACGTTTTCACAAATAAAGTCATGGTGCCCACACACTGTTGCTTAAAAGCCTTCTTAACTTATCTTGCCACTGAGAAAGATTTCTGTACTTGAAACCCCATGGGCGGCACGGTGGCACAGTGGTTAGCACTGCTGCCTCGCAGCGCCAGAGATCCGGGTTCAATTCCCGACTCAGGCAACTGTCTGTGTGGAGTTTGCACATTCTCTCCGTGTCTGCGTGGGTTTCCTCCGGGTGCTCCGGTTTCCTCCCACAGTCA
>NC_057715.1:120508805-120510412 GCF_004010195.1 Chiloscyllium plagiosum | reverse complement strand
TGCAGCACTCCCTCAGTACTGACCCTACGACAGTGCAGCACTCCCTCAGTACTGACCCTACGACAGTGCAGCACTCCCTCAGTACTGACCCTACGACAGTGCAGCACTCCCTCAGTACTGACCCTACGACAGTGCAGCACTCCCTCAGTACTGACCCTACGACAGTGCAGCACTCCCTCAGTACTGACCCTACGACAGTGCAGCACTCCCTCAGTACTGACCCTACGACAGTGCAGCACTCCCTCAGTACTGACCCTACGACAGTGCAGCACTCCCTCAGTACTGACCCTACGACAGTGCAGCACTCCCTCAGTACTGACCCTACGACAGTGCGGCACTCCCTCAGCACTGACCCTCTCACAGTGCGGCACTCCCTCAGCACTGACCCTCTCACAGTGCGGCACTCCCTCAGTACTCACCCTTCAACAGTGCAGCACTCCCTCAGTACTGACCCTACGACAGTGCAGCACTCCCTCAGTACTGACCCTCTCACAGTGCGGCACTCCTTCAGCACTGACCCACAGCACGTTTGGTGTATCTCAGTCTGGACTTTGTTCTAAAATTGCAGAAGTGGAACCAGAAGCCACTCTGAGCTCAGAGAGGCACTAAGTCAGTCATAGTTGAGGGATGTCACAGTTACTGGTTAAAGGTGACTGGTACTGGAGGAAGGAAGGAAATTGAGTCACATCCAGTAACTGTGAGGGAAGTATGATGGACTAAGTTTTTGCTTAAATTAACGAAAATTTCTACAGTACCTGTCTCATGTCTCCAAAGCAGAGATTCCCTTCACCAAAATCTTTCCCAAGTGACACATTGAGAGTGACTTCAGCATTGTCGTAATGGAAGCATAGATCCCGGTCTTGATTTACAGCATATTTCACAACAAATGCTTTGTGACTGTCCAACCTGCAACCTCCATAGTCTGGGTAAAGAAGTGATGTGATTGGCTGAAGATAATCCTCACGCAGCGGTGTAATAAAAGTTTCATCAAATCCAAGTTCATTTAAAAGTACCTTGATCAGATGATGGAAATGTTTTAATCTGTGCAGTTCAGTCAGCATGTATTTGGACAATAAGCAGAAATTAGTTCATATCTAAAACGTTCAAATCAGATTGAAGTAAACAAAAATCATCATATAATTTACCCCAGTATCAATAACAGCAGGTCTTCGCCATTGCAAATTCATTCAAGCCCCAGGTTTGGTATGAATATCTCACACACCAGATCCATCTGTAATACCTTTTCAGGTGAGAGTCAAGACTCTGTTGTTTGGGAGAGAGCTCAAGTGAAGCATCACCGTGACATTAAAAACAAGCCAGGGAACTATAGACCGGTGAGCCTGACCTCGGTGGTGGGCAAGTTGTTGGAGGGAATCCTGAGGGACAGGATGTACATGTATTTGGAAAGGCAAGGACTGATTCGGGATAATCAACATGGCTTTGTGCGTGGGAAATCATGTCTCACAAACTTGATTGAGTTTTTTGAAGAAGTAACAAAGAAGATTGATGAGGGCAGAGCAGTAAATGTGATCTATATGGACTTCAGTAAGGCGTTTGACAAGGTTCCCCATGGGAGACTGATTAGCAAGATTAGATCTCATGGAATA
>NC_057715.1:120499748-120508308 GCF_004010195.1 Chiloscyllium plagiosum | reverse complement strand
GGGTGACCTTATAGAGGTTTACAAAATTACGAGGGGCATGGATAGGATAAATAGACAAAGTCTTTTCCCTGGGGTCAGGGAGTCCAGAACTAGAGGGCATAGGTTTAGGGTGAGAGGGGAAAGATATAAAAGAGACCAAAGGGGCAATTTTTTCACGCAGAAGGTGGTACGTGTATGGAATGAGCTGCCAGAGGATGTGGTGGAGGCTTATTTGGATGGGTATTTGAATAGGAAGGGTTTGGAGGGATATGGGCCGGGCGCTGGCAGGTGGGATTAGATTGGGTTGGGATATCTGGTCGGCATGGACAGGTTGGACTGAAGGGTCTGTTTCCATGCTGTACATCTCTATGACTCTATGACTGGCCTCCATGTTGCTAATTCTCTAGATTGTGCCTTCATTGGAAGGTTTACAGGGTGAGGAGTAACAGAGCCAATGATTCAATAATTAAATAGATTGCTGTCACTGGAACCAGTATCATTTGCTTCATGAATGCTCTTTGAATTGAGTTCCTATTTTAAATCATGTTGTTTCTTCTTATATTCCTTCTCTGAGATCTCTCTCTTCTGTCAGTTTCTCCACCCCTCTCTGATCTGTCAGTCTATCTATCTGGCTCTCTCTCGCTTTCACGCACAAACATGACTTTAACTAGTTTCACTAGCTGCAGAGAACATTGTCAGGGATTCTGTCAAAGTTTGTAACAGTTTATAAGCTCAGACCCAGGAAGTTGCCTATAAAGCCCTGGTTTTACTGCCTGTGATGGCATGGCAGTATGTGAGTGGGGGGGGGGGGGGGGGGGCGGCGGTGACAGTGTCTGTGACTGCAACTGAATAGGCAGATCATCAACCATGAGTCATCTGTCTCCAACAGAGACACACAATTGGATCTATAGCTAGAGAATGCCACTCTGCATCAAGCATGGAGCAGGTGAATAGGCAGGTCCCAGTGTACATCAGCCAGAAGGGGGAATTGTACCTGTATAGTTAGCGTTATTCCAAAACACACACTTGACACCTAACCAAGCGAGTTCACCAAGCTCTTCTTCACATCTTACCCCATAGTTGTTCATGGTGTTGGGTCTGCCTTTTGGCATTTCAGACTGTTCAAAATTCTCCAGCTCTCTAATCAACTGGCCACAGAATTGCTCAGTGAATACTGGGATTGAATAGACTCTCTCAGCTAGAAGGAAGGATGGAAAGACAGAAGGAAGGAACATTCAATAAACTGTTTGTATACATTAAACCATTTAATCTGTAAACCAACTCAAACGCAATAAGAACACAGATAAATAAGGAAACTGTTCAGCCCCTGCAAACCTGTCTCATCATTCAATTAGATCATGGCTGATCTCTGTATTATATCTCATCCTATTTCCGTAATATCCTTAACTATCAATAATAATCTCTCAACCTCTGTTTTGAAATTTTCAACTGACTCCATTACTTTTACGAGGAAGATGTGTTAGAATTCTGCGAGGGGAGGAGTTTAGGGTGACAAAGAATGAAGCTCCTTAAATAAAAATCAATCTGTTTATTGATCAATTCTGTCCCTCTGCCTTCATCCATACAGTGAGATTCCCTAGGGAGCATGCTGCCTGGAAACCACTGGAGATTCAGTCAGGAATCCCTGTGGATTACACACTCCATACTCCGTCTAGGCTGCCCTTAGTACCAGTTATTTTATCATCACTCGGCTGATGACTGTTTCATAAAACCTTCTATTAGTTTTAAAGATTACAGAATCTTGTTGAGTTGGAGTAAAGACTAATGGGGATTACATATTATTTTTCTAACCAGCAACAACATTTATTTCTCAAGAATAATTTATTCTGCACTAAGTTTGTTCCTAATGTTCTCAGAGACACATAGGAATCAATGGAAAATTGGAACAAGAGGAAGTCATTTAGCCTTAGCCTGTTCCACCAATCAATGAGATCATGCTTGTCCAGCAATTAACTTTATATACTTTGCCCAGCATTCTTTAATACACCGAGCTCATCAAAATCTACCCTCTCTTAGAAGTAAACCACTGCTTGAGCATTAATTGCCTCATGTGAAAGGAAGTTCCAAACTTTTACTATCCTTTGGTGGAGAAATGTTTTCGAAGTTTCCTTCAGAATGGTCTGGCTCTAATTTTTCTGACAATGAATCCTAGACTGACTATCAGGAATAGTATCTAGTTATCTATCAATATTTTGAGAAACCTGATCAAAGCACACTCCTAATTTCCAAGGTTTAGTCCCAGAATTGTTCCCTGGAATTCAGCAGCAGTCTAACAAGAGATTTGTGCATCTGAAAAAGGACTTGTTTTTGTAATTTCTAGATTTCATGAGGTCGCTTTGTTTCATTTTTCTAATTGATCCTTAAAAGAACATAAGAATTTGCAAGACTCAGGCAGGAAGTTACACAAGCTGTACAGACTATATAAACATGTGACAGCACAACATCGCTCACCCAGGACATGGGGTACTGGTCTGCTGTGACTGTTAAAGTGTCATTTCACACCTCGTTTTTCCTCAAGCTATACTAAATTCCTGCTGAAATATTTAACGACCCTGTTTATTTGTACATTTGTATAAAACATTGAATCCTACATTTTTGCGCTTGAACAAAACCTTTAAAGACAGACCTGGCAGTGAGTGAATGCGGTCCAGCAATCCTTCAAAGTCAGCATCCTCACTTCTGCAGTAGGCAACTATTTCATGGAATTCTGGAGCAAGGAAGGATTCCTGGGAAAAAAACAAACCACAACATTGTTTTTCACACTGCACCAATTTCATTAATACAAGACTGACCACAGAATGTGCAGGTCACCATAAACATCAGATACCCCTGCTGTTTGACCCATGAACATGCGGTTACTGAGAGTTAATAGCATATCAACTCTTCGATCACAAGTAAAGAAAGCCAGACTACACGTCATCATTCCTTTCATAACCTCAGGACAATCCCAAAGACTCTTTGAGCACATTTCTAAACCATAATCAGTGAACAATGTGAAAATCACATCAGCCAATATGCTCGCAGAAAACTCCCAAAACAGCACTGTGATAACAACAAGATAATCTGATTTTGATGATGTTGATTGAAGAACAAATATTTATCAAGACACTGCAGAGAACATCACTGTTCTTCTTCAAAATAAAAACAAGCTTCTTACCCATGTAGGGCCACTCCTGTGATTCCTACACCAAACTCTCTCTCTCACTCGGCTGAGGCTTGTGTCCAGCACTGGCATTTCACCTTCCTTCCCCTGTCTTTGGTGAAGAAATGTTTTCTAAGTTTCCCTCTGAATGGTCTGACTCTAATCTTTCTGACAATGAACCCTATGTTCCCAGACTATCAGGAATAGTATCTAGCTATCTATAAGATCAGATTTAACCTGGTGCAGAGACTCCTCCCCAGTGGCAACTCTGTCAGTGCTATCCCTGCAACTGTATGTGCAATGGTCCCATCATCAAATATAATCACTCGCAACCAATTTCACCCCATCAAGCCTGTGCCCAAGCCCTGTATTACACTCAGTGGGAACTGAATCAGCTGCTTCTCATTAAAGACCGGAACTGAAGTTGCACCTTTAATCTGTAAAGGTTGCCCGGTACAGGTTCTCAGTCAAGCAAAGTTAAATGCTGGAGTCCAGAGTGAATTTTGTTAAAGACTGGTTCTGCGATTACTGAAACAGCCACAGTGATATCAACCTCCATTAGAACCAAGTGATCATTTAACCAGATGTTTTATCTTGACTGGTTCTGATTTTGAGGTCATTAAGCAATTTAACTGTTCCAAACTAGATATAGGTGGATTCCCAAAGTATGAACACTCCTGGATATCAGCCTAGGAGTTATCTTACTCAAGACAGCAAATGAGTCCCACTGGGCTGAACTGAGTCCACATCCTGGCAGCAACTACACTGGTTTGCCAGCCAGGATCCTGAGGAAAATGTGAACTATTTGTCTGAGGCTTGGCTTTGTTTTGGGTTTTGCTGTGGGCTGACCTAGAGTCTCTCTGTCCAGGATATGCCCAAGTGTGGCGATGCAATTGCTTTCACTCAAGTAGTGTTCCCCAAGTTCAGTTGGACTGGGAGGATGTCCACTTCCATCAGCGTACCCTGTAACTCATTTGCTCCAATTATCACATTTCTAATGACAAAGCCAGTTGTAGTACCTGTTTGAATTGGGCTTCACTAGTAGGCACTTTTGCATGGTGACATCATTAATCCCACATACCAAACAGTGTGTCAGCATCTCATTAAGGGTTAAACCAAAGTTACACGCCTCTGCCAGGCGTCTTGACCTCGTCAAAAATCCTGACATGGATTCCCCGGTTCTCGAACTGCTGTGTAAAACGGATCGCATCTCAGAGAGTTAGAGGCGGCTTGGGGTTATAATATTCCTTAACTAAACCCATCAACTCTAGAAACATTTTGGTATGTGGTAGCTCAGGGAACGTTTGGCTCCTAATAATCAAAAACGCTGCAGCTCCACAAGCTGTCAGAAGACTTACTTGTTGTTTTTCATCTGCCCAGAAAAATGAACGCATTCTTCCCACGTACTGGGCCCTGCCCTCGACAGCAGAGTCAAATGAATCAAGCTTCCCAACAAATGATGCAAGAAATGCTTACCCCAACTCAAAGATGACTACTGCAAATGAGTTTCTTCAAGATCACGCATTACTCCCATTGCCACTGAAATAGCTCCCATCACCAAGTCGCCCTTTATTTATACGTAAACAGTCCTTAACTTTAATATGGCCTCATTCAGAGTCAGGGACCAGAGTATCAGCATCTCTCACATGTCCCTTTTTGTGTCTGTCAGGGCTCCATGATTGGACCAGAGTAACAGCCCCTGTTAGGAAACACTCTTTCTGAGGTCTAGGCTGGCTAACCTCATCACAATCCCTACACCAATAGCTACGGTCCAACCTATTTAATCACTCCCCAAACCCAGTCCTTCATTCCAGGAATCAGCCAGTGGATCATTGCTGGATTGTTTCTAATACAAAGAAAGCCATTCTTTAATAAGGTGACCAAAACCATACTCAATATTCATGGTACAATCTCACTAACGCCTTTTATGGTGAATCTAATGCTGTTCAGTGAATCAACAGAGACAGTTCCTACCTGTAAAACATAGACTGCAGGATTCAGTGGCTTGTAACATGCAGAAATAATGCTTCTTCTCTCCAAACTTTTCTGATGGAGCAACTTTCTTCTCTGAACTTCTTCATCAATCTGAGGGAGACAAAATGACTTAGTGTGACTTGATGGTTATCAAATAGTTATTGTTTATTTTAATTAAACCTGTGCAGAGATGGTAGGACCCACCTCTAGAGCAGGTGGGACTTGAACCTAAGCCTGCTGGTCCAGAGATATGGACACACCACTGGGCCCCAATAGCGCTAATCGAATAGCTTTATTGTTTGCTCACAGCCATCTTGTGGACATCTGGACACACAATGTTGCAATAACACGGGTGTTATAATCACACAGCAAGGCACTCGAGCAGTAATTAGGGCAACAATTGCTAGTCTTGCCAGTGCCACCCACATCCCAAGAAATAAAACTATTCACCAGTCATGGAAATATAAACATCCTTAATGGCTGCATCAAACAATTCAAGATGTTTTGTTTCCAATCATCTTTTATGGGTATTTAACCATATTTCCCAAATCACAATTACTATGGCCCTAAAGTTACTCTTCACTAAATTCCTCCCAAATCTCTTGGTTCTATGCTTTCAGTTTAAAGTAAGAATCTATGAATAATCCATCTGCTATTTCTCTCTCAGTGAGGTCACCTGTCCACCCAAGTCTCATTAAACTCTTCCCCACTCAGCCCTAACCCTAGGGACCAGAGACTTTCAACCTCATGAAGCTACAATAGTGTAGCACTCCCTCAGCATTGACTCTCTAACTGTGACAGCATTGATTGCACAACTGTAAGAGTAACTATCTAACTCGAAGCTCTGCAGGAAACCCATCATCACATTTTCTGCTGTTTGTTGCACTGTCACTGAACAGCATGAGTAAGAAGTGGCCAAACTGAAAGTTAAATTCAGAGTCTGGGTATTATTGAGTGTGACCGTGAGTATAATGGTGTGCAGCACACATAGGAGGAGAAAGTGAGGTCTGCAGATGCTGGAGATCAGAGCTGAAAATGTGTTGCTGGAAAAGCGCAGGTGAGGCAGCATCCAGGGAACAGGAGAATCGACGTTTCGGGCATAAGCCTGAAGAAGGGCTTATGCCCGAAACGTCGATTCTCCTGTTCCCTGGATGCTGCCTGACCTGCTGCGCTTTTCCAGCAACACATTTTCAGCTGCAGCACACATAGGCTGGTACTGTTGGTTTGTCAGTTTTACCTTAGCTTGAACCTTTCTGAATTGTTCTTCGGTCTTGCATCCCTTGCTTCTTAAAATCTGAAACAAGAGCAAATGTTGAGTCACTGAAAGAACCCAATTTATAACTTGCTGCAGAATAGTGAAAGGTTTGACTGTGGCAGTGTCCCTGGGGTCAGTGTGTTTGAGTGGTCAATGATCTACTAGTATGTAAAAACAGGAGTTTCATGTTTTGAGAAGATTTGTAGCTCAGGTTGAGGTTCTGGATATAGGTTTGCTCGCTGAGCTGAAAGGTTCATTTTCAGACGTTTCGTCACCATACTAGGTAACATCTTCAGTGAGCCTCTGAATGAAGCACTGGTGGTGTAGACCGTTTTCTATTTATATGTTTGGGTTTCCTTAGGTTGGCAATGTAATTTTCTGTTCTTTTTCTCAGGGGGTGATAAATGGGATCCAAGTCAATGCATTTGTTGATGGAGTTCCAGTTGGAATGCCATGCTTCTAGGAATTCTCGTGCATGTCTCTGTTTCGCTTGTCCTGGATGTGTTGTCCCAGTCGAACTGGTGTCCTTCCTCATCTGTATGTGAGGATACTAGTGAGACAGGGTCATGTCTTTTTGTGGCTAGTTGGTGTTCATGTATCCTGGTAGCTAGCTTTCTGCCTCTTTGTCCACATAGTGTTTGTTATAGTTATTGCAATGTATTTTGTAGATGACATTAGTTTTGCTTGTTGTCTGTATAGGGTCTTTCAATTTCATTAGCTGCTGTTTTATTGTGTTAGTGAGTTTGTGGGCTACCAAGGAGTCTGGGTAGTCTGGCAGTCATTTCCGAGATGTCTTTGATGTAGGGGAGAGTGGCGAGGGTTTTTGGATGCGTTTTGTCTGCTTGTTTGGGTTTGTTGCTCAGAAATAGGCGGACTGTGTTCAGTGGGTACCCGTTCTTTTTGAATACACCGTATATGTGATTTTCCTCTGCTCTGCATAGTTCCTCTGTGCTGCAGTGTGTGGTGGCTCATTGAAATAACATTCTGATGCAGCTTCGTTTGTGGATGTTGGGGTGATTGCTTCTGTAGTTCAATATTTGGTCCGTATGTGTTGTTTTCCTGTAGATGCTGGTTTGAAGTTCCCCATTGGCTGTTCGCTCTACTGCGACATCTCAGAGTGGCAGTTTATTGTTGTTTTCCTCCTCTTTAGTGAACTTTATGCCAGTAAGGGTATTATTGATGGTCTTGAAGGTTTCCTCTAATTTGTTTCATTTAGTGATGACAAAGGTGTCATCCATGTAGCGGGCCCAAAGTTTGGGTTGGATGGTTGGCAGTGCTGTTTATCAGAGTCTCTGGATTACTGCCTCTGCTAACAACCCAATTATTGGAGACCCCATGGGTGTTCCGTTAGTTTGTCTGTAAGTTTTGTTGTTGAAGGTGAAGTGAGTGGTAAGGCATGGGACCACTAGCTTGACAGTATTGTCCTTGCTGATGCAGTTGGTGATGTTTGGTGTATGTGTCTTTGGGTCTTCTAATAATGTAGTCAGTGTTTCCTTGACCAGATTGATGTTGATAGATGTGAATAGGGCTGTTACCCAAAGGAGACTATTATTTCAACCTCTTCTATCTTGGTGTCTTTAATTGTCTTCAGGAATTCTTGGGTGGAGTGGATGGAGTGGCGTGAGCCTTCTACTAAGTGTTTTAGTCTTTGGTGTAGGTCCTTGGCCAATCTGTAAGTTGGTGTTCCAAGTAGTGAGACTATGGGTCTGAGGGGGTCTCCTGGTTTGTGAATTTTGGGTAATCTGTAGAAGCGTGGAATGTTGGATCCGTCTGGTTTCATTTTTTGGAAGTCGGTCTTATTTATTTCTCCAAATTTCTAAATTTTCTTTTGAGTAGGACTGTGATTCAGTTCTCTAGTTGTGGGGCCGGGTCTATCAATAAATAAGACCGACTTCCAAAAAAATGAAACCAGACGGATTACCTCCGTCAACCTCATCATCTTTCATTCCTACTGAGTAACTAACTCTTTGACCAAGCTTTTGGTCACCTCTTCTGTGGAACCAGGACAAATTTTACCTGGCAATGTTCCGTGAAGTCCCTTTGAACATGTTTGAAATTTTACAACGTGGAATTTGCCCCAGACCTCAGAGTCACTGCCAGCAGCCCATACCAAGGGTGACCCAGCTAAAGTGGGGTGTAGCTAGGGCTGGGGGGGGGGCAAGTCTGACCCAGCTAAAGTGGGGTGTAGC
>NC_057715.1:120498790-120499742 GCF_004010195.1 Chiloscyllium plagiosum | reverse complement strand
GGTGTAGCTGAGGGGGGGGGGGGGCAGGTCTGACCCAGCTAAAGTGGGGTGTAGCTGAGGGGGGGGGGGCAGGTCTGACCCAGCTGCTTTGTGTATTTGTTGAGGAAGCAGCTGAATGTTGTGTGGAAACCCAAAGCTGCCAGGTTGGGGCCGGGCTGAGGGATTCTCCCCGATCCTGTACAGTCACAGTCCCTCACACCAGACTCTGAAGTAAGAGCGAACCGAGGGCCTGGGAACCTGGAGCGATAATAAACTCAGGGAGCGCTGCAGGTGTGGGAGAGGATCACACTGGGACCGTCCTGGCAGTAAACCGCTTCAGGTCCTTCCCACAAACTGTGAGTCAGGACACTTTAATTTCCCGAAAGTAATGGTTAGTCTCACTGGTGTAGACAGGGGACGCATTCGGCCCGTCGCCCCCGTGCTAGCCCCCTCCACACCGCCAGCCCCGGGACATTCCCCCTTTTCACAATCTTTCTGGTCGTGAATGATGTTAATCATAATATTATTTATTTTATATCTTACAGATTCCAGTTGTGGCTCCGTCGAGCGGACGTGGAGCCTGAAATCTTCCAGGAAGATGTTGTCGGTGTAAAAACAGCGGCAGGTAAAGAAGGGCCCGAGCGCAGGCCTCCCGCCCGCCCCCTCCATGCCGCCCGCCCGCCCGAGCTTCAATCACACCCCGCGGACGGCCCGACAACCAGATAAACAACGCGGAGGTGCAGCACCAAACGCGTTCCGGGGGGAGTGTGTCCGTCCGTCCGTCCGTCCGTCCCCCGGCCTCCCGCCGCCATGTCGAACGGAAAGCTCAGCGTGTGCACCGAGACGGAGGCTCGGCCGGGGGCGGGACGGAGCCGTTTATAAATACCTGTCCCGGGGGGTCTACTCCCGGGCCCTGGGCCCCCAGCAGCGGAGGAGCGTCCGGAGACTCGCCGCTAACTTCAGGCTGGAAGGT
>NC_057715.1:120494064-120498290 GCF_004010195.1 Chiloscyllium plagiosum | reverse complement strand
TTCAAAAAGCAAGTTATCAAATACAAAAGCAGGGATGTAATGGTGGAATTGTATAAACAAACCATTATACCACACCTGGAGTTTTGTGCACTGCCTGAATTACAGGAGAATTGTGATTGCTGTAGGAGGTGTACAGAGGAGATTTACAAGAATGTCACAAGGACTTGAAAATTGTATCCATGAGAACAGATTTGATATTTTACGGGTTGTTTTCCTAAGAAAAGAGTCTGAGAGGTGACTTAATTGAGGGGTACAAAATAATGAGGGGCTTGGTTACAGTGGGCAGATGTGATGTAAGATATGTGATTAATATATATTTTAATTTGGTTTATTATGGACTTTTGAATGTTGGACTAGTGGTATATGTGTCTTCTATGTGCCTGAAGATGGTTTTATGATTAAATTCCAAGTATTTCTGTAACCACGATGATTTCTTTGTTTTAAAACTATCTGTGAGACATAGTTCCAAGAGAATAATAGGAATTGGTTTAATTTGAGAAAGAATACAAGAGAACAAATTAAACAGCATAGTGCATTAGGTTTCAAATAGAAGGTTCTGGAAACTTTTTGGGGACTTGGGAAAACATAACATGGAGTAAAAAGCATTTTGGTTTAAATTTGAGGCAGTTTGCCGAAGTCTTGGCTGAAGCTGAATATGTTGCTCTTGAGAAAGGGAGGTTGTTGAGAACTGCTAAGGAAGAAGTTATTGCCATTTAAGGAGTTTAGTTTAAAAGTTTGAGACCAGAACTGTTTGATTAAAACCTTAGATGAGTCATTTCAAACTGAAAATGTCTAAACTCAATTGTAAGAAGACTCCAGGAAGAGGCTGAAGAGACAGGGCATTGAAGCCCCTGTTAAATAAAACCTTAAAGGTATGAAATAGAAATAAATTCTCTTTGGTGTGAGTACTGTAAAGAAAGGCTTTAAGGATTGATGTGGATTATACCTCACTGTTCCAAAATCTCTAAAATTGTGATATATGTAAGTAGTGTGTTCTTTTTTTAATCTTCATTTCTTTTGTGTAATAAACTTCTGTTTTATTGTTAAACCTGAATCTACAGCATTTCGTGTTTGTGTTCCAGTGAAAGATCATGTGATTAAAACCAAAATAGAATGTGATCTACCAGGCCAGGTTTCAGACTCGAATTTGACTCATCCAGTAATAACATCAGCTGGGTCATAACGGTTGGGAACTCTTGGTTGGATTTTTGAATTTGCTGGAATTCAGACAGGTCTATAGCTTTCTTTTTAAAAGTAATGAGTGGGTGGCAGTTCTGGACATAAAGCTGCTATATTGTGGTGAAGTTCCAAGGTATGGAATTTGAATGTGGATTTGAACGTTGCTAAGTTCTCGAAGTGGAAGATATAAAAAGAATTATTTAAAACTTTTGACTAAAGCTAAGCTGAGAATTGGTGATACATTGAAGGTAGAAATAAAAGCAGGATATTTTTCAATTGAGGTGTTTTCAGTGATTATCAACATTTATAACTGGAAGAAAGGAGACCTGAAATTAAGATGTCATGACTGGAATTAGCTAAAATATTGTTAGAAATGAAAGTACCAACATAGCGTAAGAGACATAGAGTTAAGAAAACTTAAAATGGAAAGAAAGGAAAAATGAAGGATAAAGGAAATTAATGAAAAACAAAGCAGAGAGAAGTGAAAAGGAATCTAGCATTTTTAAAAATTTTAACTGCAAAGAGAACTTTCTACAACATGAATTGGCTAAAGTAAAGCTTAGAATAAGGAAGGATGAAGGAGGTAGTAGCTCAGAGGTTATTGTGATTCCAGTGAGGAATTTGATATAATCAAGAATCTATTATTTGTATCTAAATTTATGGAGGATAGTGTCAAAATTTATTTACCTCAGGTAGCCGGACCGGTGAAGTAGCCAGAAGAGGTTTGACCTTTAACGTTAGAATATTGTTACACCTCACTGGGGTAGACCACTGGAAATCAAGCCCCAATATTCCTGTATTCATCACAAAAGTTAAAGATTTTATCTAACTCCACAAAAATCCCTCAATTACTTGTAAAAGATACCCAGCTTAACAGAAAGTACAGACAAAGTGACTGTGTACTTAACAAGAATTACTATTTATTACATATATTGATTCTAAAGACGGAAACAACAGTGAAATGTCAACTGATAACTCTACTAGTTAAAACCTAAACTCCATTCTGAAACCCCCTTCACACATACATAGAGACACACATAAAAATGTGGAAGGTAAAAAAACTGAGGAAGCAGTTCAATGGCACAAGTCCTCAGGATTGGATGGAGGAGTTCCTCAATTTCTCAAATCCTTCAGTTATTTTACTTATTTGCAGGAGACAAAGAACAATTGATTCACAAATTATAAAGTCTCAGTAAGTTTACAGCAATTGGTAGGACAAAATAAACAGGTTTTATTCAGGCTTTAGGTGTTTATTGGAGAGAGAGGCATGTCATCTGCTCTGGCAGCAATCCAAAAGCTTCTGCCATTATCGTTCACATCCACGAGCTGTTCAACTGCACGGGAGCCAATCAGATGGTTGTCAAGCTGATGGCTTTATCCATAACTGATCACAATTCCACAAACCAATCAGCAACCTGTTACCAGCCAAAACTCACTGTCTACACAGACCTCCAGAGTTGAACCATCTATCCATATCTTCCCCTGCTGCTTGAATAAAGCAGCAGTGTAAACACCACCAACAATGAGTTTCAGTTACATGCTTTACAAAAGTACAGCAACTCCTTCCTTGGTCCTTTCTGTAACATAGTCCTTTTCCCAAAAGGGTCCCCAGTGAAAAATAAAGAAAAGTAGAGTTACAGTCTCTGCAGTGTTTTGACAAGTACAACTCTTACCATGTAACAGTTGTAAAACTAATCTGCAGAGTATATTAAAGAGGCAATACTCAATGCTTATGAGCTTGAGTCTGACATTTATCAGCTAAAATTTAGGACTACAAGAAGTCCTGGCTGATAGTTCTATTTGTTTTCTAGAGGGGGTTGAAGAAGAAGAAAAATTTAATGAAAGGTATACATGGAAATTAAGAAAAAACATTATACAGAGTTGATTACAGAGTGACTTGTTGAATGGAAAAGTTGTATTAGGAGTAGTAAAGTGAATTCCTAAAAAAAGGAATTTATTTTATTTTGAGGAATGATCTGGCAGGTTCAAGAATATTGGCTTCAGCAAGAGCAGCAGAACAACCAATGAATGTTACAAGAGGAACGTCCTGATTACTACTAATTCTGTTGTGCCTAGATCTCAGGCCTGTAGAATTAGACAGGAACTAAAGGAGTCTGAAACAGGGAGTTGGTTTTGAAATTCAGTTATTTGATACAGTTTTTGAAAATTTAATATAACAGAATAAAGGTAAAGTGAATGAGGCTGCCATGTTTAGCTAATCTTCTTTAATAGAAATGCAACAAACGGATTTGGAATTGACAGTTATATGAAACGGCTGACTCAGAAACTGAATCACAAACAATACCTGAGTGTCATGATTTGAAAGACAAAGTATTAGTGAGAAAACAGCAACTACCTCAAATACCAGCCAAGAGCAATGGGCAATGGTCCATCAGGTGGTGGTTCGTAAAAATATTTTACAAGTGTTTCACATATTCCAATTTGGATGTTGGGAAGACACACGCTAAAATATTAAAACATTTTATTGTCCAGGATTACATAAAGGTGTAATCAAATTTAGCCAGCCATACCAAGTAGTAGGGAAACTTCAATTTTCAATTAAACCTGCACCTTTAGTTCTAATACTAACTTCTGAAAAACAGTTTGGCAGGGTCTTAATACATTGTGTACAGCCCTGCCTAAAACCAGGGTTTTCTAATAATTATGGATGTTTCCGAAATATTTCTGGGTGCAGTGTCTTTATGGAAAATTACTATATACGGTAGTGTAAAAGTTAGTTCAAAGTTTTGCAAGCTATGGTACTCCAAAGAATGTTGTCTGATCAAGGAATATGTCACAAATACTCAAACAACTAATGACTAAGTGGGAATAAAACAACATGCATCTTCTGAAAAATGTATTGCTGGAAAAGCGGAGCAGGTCAGGCAGCATCCAAGGAGCAGGAGAATTGACATTTCGGGCATAAGCCCTTCTTCAGGAATGAGGAGGGTGTGCCAAGCAGGCTAAGATAAAAGGTAGGGAGGAGGGACTTGGGGGAAGGGCGTTGGGAATGCGATAGGTGGAAGGAGGTCAAGGTGAGGGTGATA
>NC_057715.1:120465290-120493106 GCF_004010195.1 Chiloscyllium plagiosum | reverse complement strand
GCGCCGATACAGTCAACGATGTAGCGGAGGAAAAGGTGGGGGGTGGTGCCAGTGTAGCTGCGGAAGATGTATTGTTCCACATATCCAACGAAGAGGCAGGCATAGCTGGGGCCCATGCGGGTGCCCATGGCTACTCCTTTGGTTTGGAGGAAGTGGGAGGATTGGAAAGAGAAGTTGTTCAGGGTGAGGACCAGTTCAGTCAGTCAAAGGAGAGTGTCAGTGGAAGGGTACTGGTTGGGTCGGCGGGAAAGGAAGAAGCGGAGGGCTTTGAGTCCTTTGTGATGGGGGATGGAGGTGTATAGGTACTGGATGTCCATGGTGATGATAAGGTGATAACATACATCTTTTGCTTACCACCCACTATATTAAGGTGCACTGGAACAATAGCATCAAACTTTGAAGACCATGATTAGAGCTTATTGGCAAGAATATCATAATGAATGGGATAAAGGAATTCCAACATTGCTATTTATCTTTAGGGGCACTCTGGATGAATACAATGGATTTAGTTCTTTTGAAGTAATACATGGATGTGGAAGATGACCGCTTAAATTTATTAAAGAGATGAACCTCAGTGACTACGCTTCCAACCCTGTTTCAGAGAGAATCTGACTAGAATATGAGGGTTGGCTAGACAATATTTCAAGGGTGCTAATCACAACAAAAGCTACACCAGATGAACAGGTCAAAGTTAAAAATTTTGTCACAGGAGGCAAAGTGTTAGTCTTGGGGAAGAAATAAGGCAAGTTTAACTGGACCTTCTAGAATCAAAAAGAAACGCAATAATGTGAATTACATAATGAATATTCCAGACAAGAGAACGATTCAGAAAGTGTGCCATGTTGATTTCATGAAAATAAATTGTGACAGAAGGATAGTGAGGAGAAAAGTGTATTTTATTTGGTGAAAGAAATAGAGTGAAATAGAAATATCAGAATAATTAGATAATGAATCAGAAAATGAAAAGTCAAAATTTGATCCTCTGATAATCAGATTAGAAACATGCTTAAAGAATCAAATCTGATGCTATTGAGGTGACTCTCGAAGGCTATTACAGCATCATAAATATGCTTGGAAAAATCTTTTTGACTGTTCCTGATAATGTGAGAGATGCACTACCTATAAAACTACACCCGTTCAGACTCGATATACTCAGATTAGCTCAAGTGATGGAAAAGATTAAGTATGTGATGGACAATTATATAAGTGATTGAAGTCATAGCTCAACCTCACCTACTGGGATGGTGCCAAACTGAATGGATCACAAAGATTTTGTATTGATTATCACAAAGTCAATATTGTAACAAAAACAGTCTTCTATCCTCTTCCGAGACTGGAAGACTGCATTGAATGAATTGGACATTCACAATTTGTCACAAAAATTATACTTGCAAGTTTGGTTGACTAAGTGAGCTAAAGAAATATCAGCTTTTGTAACACCAGATGGACTTTATCAATGTAAAATCATGCCGTTGCGAATGGACTATGTACCAACACTGTTTCAATAATTAAATAATAATTAACCAATGAACTAATTAAAGGACTGTGTAATGGTTGTTTTTAGCCAAACTTTAGGACAACATTTATACCACTTGACTGAATCGATTAATTGGCTACAGAAAGTTAATTTGGTTGTAAAACTGGTGAAAAGTGGATTTGCCAAGGCAAAAGTGACTTATTTCGGCCACATTGTAGTCCAATACCAAGTAGCCTCTAGAGAAGTGAGAGTATGGGCTATTTTGGATTTCCTGTGCTGAGGATGAAACATGGCATGAGTGCATTTTATAGTAGGTTTATTGTGAACTTCAGTACCAGAGTTACATCTTTAATAGATATTTGTTCAAAAAAAGGCAGAGAGTTAGAACATAGATAGAACATAGAACAATACAGCACAGAACAGGCCCTTCGGCCTACGATGTTGTGCCGAACATTTGTCCTAGCTTAAGCACCCATCCATGTACCCATCCAATTGCCGCTTAAAGGTCACTAAAGATTCTGACTCTGCCACTCCCACAAGCAGCGCATTCCATGCCCCCACCACTCTCTGGGTAAAGAACCCACCCCTGACATCTCCCCTATACCTTCCACCCTTCACCTTAAATTTATGTCCCCTTGAATAGACATGAGTGTCAAAGTGCTTTTGAAAACTTAAAAGATGTGATAACATGCCAGTTTTAGCCATGCCAAATTATAAGGCCATTCAAACCATTAATGCCAGTGACCTTGGTGTAGGGGCTGTTTTATGGCAAGATGGACATCAACCAGCCAGTCAGTTATGTAGCGGTAAAGGAGAAAAATGAATCTTGTGATAGCTCTCCATCATTTTGAAATTTACATCAACAATATTGAAGAAACTATTAGTTATATGGACCACAATCCTTTGATCATCTTAGGAATATTTCAGCACAAAAACTGACAACTATTTCAGTTCAATGAATTGGACACTCACAATCTGTCACAGATCAACTTGTGTAATTTTTCAATCGTGTAATTTGAAACTTATTCACGTGCCTGGAAAAGACAATGTTATAGGGGATCATTTATTGAAAAGACATGTGAAAGGCACCGAGTGATGTAGGGCCCATGAATTAGTTTGAAATATGGTTGCTGTGTAACTCATTATGTTTAATGTCAACTTGTTACTTTTGCTGATGTGACATAGAAATAATGTTAAGACAATTTTTGAGTAATGAAAATACCTGTTAAAGACTCATTTTCATTCTTCTTTGGGGAAAGGTCTGATCATATATTGTACATTTTGGACTTTTGAAGTTTGAACTAGAGACATGGGGTTTCTCTGTCTGAAGGAATTAAAAATATTTCTGTAGCTATGATTTTTATTTTGTCTGAGACGTAATTTGGGGAGGCTACAGGAATGCAAGTCTGGTCACACTGGCTACCCCGTTGCTCAGGCGACGATTCCTCGCTCACTTCCGGCTGTGCGACGGCGAAACCCATCCGGGTGTTTCCGGTCCGCTCGGAAAGAGTTCCGGGCTCCGCTGGAGGGCGGGGAATCGAGCAGGGGTCCGCCCCCTCCAGGCCGGAGTCGCCATGGCCGAGCCGGGCAGTAAGTTTGGGGACATCCAGCGGTACCTGTCCGATGGCCGCTTCCCCTCCACCTTCTGCCCGGCGAAGAAGAAGAACCTGAAGCGGTATGCACAGAAATTCCAGCTGGAAGGTGAGAGACACTGTCCGGGGGGTGGGCGGCGACGGGAACACTGTGTGTCCCTCAGGGTTTCGGTGAGGGGGCGGAATGTGTCCCCCTCGGGGGGGGGGGATGTTCCCCTCAGTGTATGGAGGGGTGACCCCTCGGTGGAGCTGTCTCAGAGGTGGGAATGGGAATGGGAATGGGAATGGGGATTCCCCTGGTCTGTGTGGGGCAGACTCCTTCAGGGCAGGGGGTTAATCCAGTGGTGTCTCAATGGAAGGCTGATGCTGATGCGGGGGGTCCCTCCAGGGATCCTCCCAAGGGAGGGGTCAGGTATAGGGTTGAGGGATTAGATTAGATTAGATTACTTACAGTGTGGAAACAGGCCCTTCGGCCCAACAAGTCCACACCAACCCGCCAAAGCACATCTTTGGACTGTGGGAGGAAACCGGAGCACCCGGAGGAAACCCACGCAGACACGGGGAGAATGTGCAAACTCCACACAGTCAGTCGCCTGAGGCGGGAATTGAACCCGGGTCTCTGGCGCTGTGAGGCTGAGTGCTAACCACTGTGCCACCGTGTCCCCCCAAGCTCCAATAAATTCAAATCATCTGAAATAAAATTCATTCTGATGAAAGCATCTTTTCATTTTCACTGGTTTTCTGGTCTATGCTTTGTTGACGAGAATTAAGTGTTTCTGTCCCTTGTTTTGATGCTTGATATCTCTGTGTTAATCTCTCTCTCCCCCTATGATAAGTGAACAGTTAAATCTTTACGCATTCAGTAACTGCTCCCAAACAGACGACCATTTGGCCCTTCTGGTTTTTGCTTGTGCTACACACTAACATCCTTCCATTCCCACTTCATCTCACTCCAATCAATTTAATCTTCAGTTCCTTTCTCCTTGTAACTATGTTCAGCTCTCTTTAAATCCATCCAAAATATTCAGCTCAACTACACTCAGGTTGTGGATTCCAAATCCTCACCACTCTCTGGGTTTATTTCCAGTTTACTCTAAGCAGCCACTTTCATACCACCTCCTCCAGCAGCTCAGGTGTATGCCAGAGATGCTGACAATTCTGGCAGCATCTACAGGGAAAGCAATAGTATTAATGTTTCAGGTTCTGAGTATTTCCAGTACTTTCTCTCTTTTGAGTTGCAGCATTCATGTGATGCAAACAATTCCATGTTTATCCTAATTATCTTGTACAGACCACTTAGTGAAGCTTCCACTTCTCTGACACTTTGGCTCACAGTATACAGTCACAGAACAGGCTCTTCAGCCCACCATGTCTATGCTGACTAACAAACACCAAACTATACTAATCCCATTCACTTGTGTTTAATCTGTAGCATGCGATACACTGGCAGTTTAAGTGCTCATCCAGAGGTTTCTTAAATATTGTGAGAGTACCTGCCTCCACCACCCTCTCAGACTGCGTGTTCCATAATCTACCGTCCTCTGTGAAAAACAATTTGGATAGGTACATGGATAGGTGCTTACGCTAGGACAAATGTTCGGCACAACATCGTGGGCCGAAGGGCCTGTTCTGTGCTGTATTGTTCTATGTTCCTCAGATCCCCTCTACACGTTTGCCATGGGGAAGAGATTCGCACAATCTCCTCTCTCTATGCCTCTCAAAATCAGATCACCTTCCCGGTCCAGCTCCAGCTCGTCGTCCTCTGATCCAGGAAAACAGAAACCCAGCCTGTCCAGTCTCTCCTTGTAACTGAGACTTTTCATCTCAGATGACATCCTGATGAATCTCCTCTGCACCTTCTCCCATGCAATCTTGTCCTTCGTATAGTGTGGCAACCAGAACTACACATACATTCCTGTCATAGGGACAACGTTAGAAACTATTCTTGAAGATGTTATAACAAGACAGTGGTTAAGTTCAAGGTAATTAGGCTGTGCCAAAGGGAAATCATATTTAAGTAATTTATTGCGGTTGTTGGGGAAAATTGTGATCTGGACACAAACATGGACAACAGCCAGCTATTCAGCCCTTCATCTATTGTACATTAGGAAAAAAGATGCATTACTTGATTCACTTCAGGAAAATGAAGTGTGTCAGGTGAATGGGTCTAAAGAAGAGTTCTTTTAGAGCAGAAGTTTGGGAGTGTTGTGTAGACAATTTCATAAGCTGCTGGGAATGGAGGGGAATCTTTGACATTTCATTGTAACATTATTTGTGTAAGTATTTGTGAAAAAAATTTGGAATAGAGTCAATAACATAAAACGTTTATTGATCCCTGATCAAAGACCTATCGCAGATTAATGCCCAGCTGTATTATTGGTTGGTGTGCAGTCTTTTGTAGTGACGTATATTGTGTCATTTTAAGGTGGTTGTTTGTACTATGTGGGGCCAAAGAAGGACGAGAAGAGAGAAGTGGTGGCAGATCGTGAGAAGCGACGACAGATATTCTTGGAATGTCATTTCTCTGATATTGGCTGCCACTTGGGCCAGAAAAAGACCGTGCACAGAATTCAAAGCCGATATTATTGGTTGGGGATTGTAAAGGATGTTGTTGACTGGGTAAGCAAAAAATGCACAAAATAATCCGTAATCGCCAATTTCTTTTCTTTAAAATTAAGTTTTTGCAACAGAACTTTGCAGCTCAGAAAAAGGTTATTTGGCCCATCATGCCTTTGCCAAATTTTTGAGAGAGCCATCTACCCCATTATCCCATTCAATCTATGCCAGGGGATCTGCTATCATGGTATGCAATACTCATCTGTCTTGTGCCATTCTCAAACATCCATTGTCACCCAACTGTAACTACTGTGATGTTTGTCATTCCAGGCCTACCCTCTTTCTGCTGCCCTGCACTTTACTTGTAGGAGAGATGCCTGCAGACTTTCAAATAGCTAACATACTGCCATTCTCTTTTCTGAACGTCACTGAGAGTTTTCTTTGCTCTTCAATTTCAAGTCCTTCTTCATTTACCTTATGATCTTGCAAATGTTCTTCCTTTCAAGTATTTATCCAATTTCCTTTTGAAAGTTCCTGTTGAATGTGCTTCCACCCCACTTTCAGGCAGTGTGTTCTAAATCATACCTCCTTGTGTTGAAGATCTTAGCAGCCACTACACCCCTCCAAACCCCAACCCCCACTGCTTCTTTTGGTAATTATCCCAAATATTTTGTCCTCTAAATACCAGCTCCTATGTCAATTAAAACAATTTCTCCTTACTTATTCATGAATCTGATCAAATTAATCCAAACGCTTATCTCTTCAAAGACTAATTTTACCTTCTCCAAACTCTGGACATAACTTTGTGCAAGGTTTTCCCTAAAGTGATTGTTTTAATTTTTGATTTTTTGAGAAGTAATTTTCCTAAAGCACCAATTCTGATTTTTGTGTTGGAATTGTAGATTAAATTGTGTGAGACCTGCCAGCATGCAGAACACTACAAGAACGTGAACCGTAAATTCCCACCCTTGAAAGTTACCAGACCGTGGGAAATTCTCAGCTTTAATCTCATTGGTGAGGCAGCTCTTCAGTTGTGAATTGTTCCCTAATGTTTGTTTTCTGTAAGTAAACTGATGGAGTACAAGAGCAAGAGGTGATGTTGAACATGTATGAGACACTTGTTAGACCTCAGCCAGAATATTATGTAGTTATGAGCGTCACCTTATAGGAAAAATGTGAACACATTGGAGAGAGTGCATTTAACAAAATGGTTCCAGGGATGACAAACTTCGGTGATGACCATAGACCGGAAGAAGTTGGGACTGTTCTCCTTGGAGAGAAGGTGGCTGAGAGGAGATTATTTGATAGAGGCTTTCAATGTTTTGAACAGGCTAAATAGAGTAGATAGAAAGAAGCTGTTTCCACTCATAAAAGGAGCAAAAAGTAGAGGGCACAGATTTAAAGTGATCTGAAAAAGAAGCAAGGCTGAAGTTAGGAGAAACTTGGCTTGGCATAGCAAGTTGTTAGGGCATGGAATGTTCTGCTTGCAAATGTGGTAGAGACAGGTTCAATTTGGGTATTGAAAGTGGTATTGGGTAACTGTTTGGATAGAAATAGCATTCAGGGATATGGAGAGAAAGCAGATGGGCACTAGGTAATGATGCTCATTAAATGAGCTAGTGCAGGCACAATGGGCCGAATGGCCTCCTTCTGCACTGTAACAATTTTATGATTCTGCCTCGCTGTCCTCACAGGTCCGTTCCCAGAAACCACCTGCGGAAATACCTATGTACTGATGGTTAGTGACTATTTCACAAAGTGGGTTGAAGCAATTCCAATACAGAAGAAAGATGCTTTGTCAGTAGCCAAGGGGTTGGCTGCCACTTTTTACAGGTATTTTCCTCAAAATATGTTAATCTGTCTGGTTTTTCTTATGTTCTCAATGTAACATAAGTTATTTGTTTTACTTGAGGTGGGTAAACTTCTCATTGTAGTTGGGGATGGGTGAAAGTTTACTCTTGATGCAAAGTCTGAGATGTGTCCTTCAGAGTTGGGAATAAAGGCCCACTGCTTTTCACATAACACTAACTGCAAATGCAGATCTTATAATTCTCATTTTAGGATTTATTCAGATTTGGCATGAAGTTCTTTTGAAATCTTCCAGACCCCAAGAAATACAGGGGTGATGGGGCTGTTCAATGAGGAGATGGAGTTGATGTTCCCAACTGTTTAGAATGGTGGGTAACTTCATCAAAATCCATAACATTTAGGAAGGGTTGAAATATGGTAGACCCTGTTTCCCCCATCCTCCCCTGGCTGGAATGCAGGATCACCAATGAGGGGCAGCTATGTTGAATTGAGTTTAGGCACAATGTCTTCAAGTGGATTGTGCATCATTGGAATTCTCTACTGAAGGCTGAGGTAGACATTTCATTTTTGAACATAGTCTGTATTGAAATGGATAGATTCCTGGACACTAAATGAATTGAAGATATGGGGTCAGGCAGGGCATGGAGTTGATGTAGATCAGCTATGATTGTCTTGAATGACAGACAGAGAGCTCAAGGTGCTGAATGGAGGTATTCCTGTTTCTTCTTCTAAAACTTATAGGATGAGGTGGTGTGTCGACATCTCAGCACCAATTGAATAGGGCCACCCAGGTTTCATGGCCATTTTCAGGATCTCAAGGAGTCTCAAAAACAGACTGTGTGCAAGGACCACCTGCTGGTTACATCCTATGCTATTCCCAGTTATTCCATTATATCAGTTTTCAAATTGCACCTTAAAAAATACTTTATTTTGTTTTGCTTGCTGTTCCAATGTTCTATTTAACATTTTTAGAAATTGGTAACATTCACACAGTGAACACTGTTTATTTATGCCATCTCCCTCATGGCTGTTTTGAGGTAGTTGATGGCAGCAGCAGAAGCAAGTCTCCATTCTGTTGAGCTTGCTTCTAAATCTCGAGCTTGTCTTGAACATCAGTGCTATTTGATCTCTTCATCCCTACATTGAGCAATTATTTGCTTCATGAAATGTTATTTATTTGATACAGGTTTGGGGCTTCAAAAGACATATTCTCCAATGAAAGCAGAGTATTTTGTGATGAGGTAATGTGTCCTTTCATATGGTTGTTGTTTCTGTCTGCGTGTTTACATAGACACTGGAATAAAACTGGAAAGTCAAGATAGGTTAAATCATGCCTTCAGTCAACATACTTGTTGCTCAACAAAGTAGACTTCTTCCTTCTCTCTTTCCCTAACCATGTGATGGTCAGTGTGACTGTTATGCTCTTAATTCCAATGGATGACATGGTCTGGTTTCTAGCTGGATAAAGTTCCGTTTGAACATAACAGAAAAATCAGGATCAGGAAACAGAACCTTCTCTGCAATTTTGTAAGCTCATGGATGAACTGATCGTGGCCTCAGTTCTATTTTCCTGTCTGCCCCTTATAACCCTGAATTCACTAGTTCATCAGAAATCTGTCCAACCTGGTCTTCTGAAAAAGGGACATTACACGTGAAACATTAACTACTATCTCTTCATAGATGCTGCAAAACAGTCAAGTTTCCCCAGAATTTTGTTTGATCATCGTTTTTGGTAAAATACAGTTTTTATTTAAACGGGCTAAGAGAAATGGAGCAAAGATGGGTAGATAGAGTTAAGTCACAGATCAGCTGTGATCTCATTCACTGGTTGTACAGGATCAAGGGGCTGAATGGGCTCCTTGTCTTCCTATGTCTAATAGATCTTCTTTACCGTCATAATTGGAAGAGTCCCCTGCATGTCAAGTTTGTTACATTCTTTCTCCCCACCCCTGTACCCGTGTGGAAACTTGCCTCGACACTTGTGTATATTCCACAGATCAGGAATTTGAAATTACAACATTAATTTGATCAGTTGTTTTCTGGTTTCTCATCAGGCAGTTTTGTACATGTTTATTGGAACAGTTCTTTTCATGTTGAAATATTCTGGGCCCGTTAGGACAACACTCAGTGGGCTCAGTGATTAGCACTGCTGCCTCACAGCAGCAGGAACTCAGCAATAGTATAGACACATGAGCCTGAGTGAGATGCTGTTCAGAGGGTTGGCGTGGACTCAATGGGCTGAATGACCTGCTTCCACACTTGTAGGGATTTTATGATTTTTTTGGTCTGAAATATTTATAGTGCTGGGTTAGAATCAGTTCTTCTCTAGCCTTACATTCTAAACATTTGCTTTATTTACTTATCGTAGGTCAGCAAAAACCTTTTTGAAAGATGGAACATTAATCACAAAGTGACTCCTGCTGAACATTTTCAGCACACTGGACTAGATGACAGAACCAATGAAATATTAAAAGCAGCAATTAGAAATACAGTAAACTCCAAGCAGACGGAATGGGATGACTGTTTGGACCCTGTCCTGTTTGAGTTTCGGACATCAGTAAATTCAAGTACTAAGTTTACACCTTTCTTTCTACTCTATAATAGAGAAGCTCGGCTGTTATCTGAGGTAGGACTGAAACTGTTGTTAGCCTCCAGTTGTTATGAATCCACTATGGGTTGTTAATTAATTGCTTATATGTGGTGCAACAAGATATTTCTTTGCTAATCTCCGCAATGGATTCTGCCAAAACATCTTTGATCTGAAGCATTAAGTTGACAATCTTCAGTGTGCAGGTGCTGCCTAACCTACTGGGAGTTTCCAGCATTTTTCTTTTGTTACACTAATGTCACTAACAGTTAACGCACTAAAGTAAATTAGGGATGTTTTAAATTTTTAGGAAAAAGTGAGGTCTGCAGATGCTGGAGATCAGAGCTGAAAATGTGTTGCTGGAAAAGCGCAGCAGGTCAGGCAGCATCCAAGGAACAGGAGAATTGACGTTTCGGGCATAAGCCCTTCAGGAATGAGGAAAGTTCCTGAAGAAGGGCTCATGCCTGAAACGTCGTTTCCCCTGGTTCTTGGATGCTGCCTGACCTGCTGCGCTTTTCCAGCAACACATTTTCAGCATGTTTTAAATTGTTACCTGGATGTGGAGAATCTGAGCTTGGAGACCATCCCCAGGATGGGGTTTTTGCTGTTCTGCTTTGCAAGGTCTTGCTCCAAGTGAAGACTGGTAACTTTCCATGAATACCAGAAGCTTCATGTTGTCAAGAAACCGAAGCCATGACTAGATGAAAGTTTAAAATGCTGGGAATACTCCAAAAAGCTCGAGCAGCTTTCAGTGAGAAGGATGAGTCCTTGACCCAATCTTGTGAAGGATGGTCTAGCACTGCATTGTGCTATGCTGTCAGAACTGCTATGTCTTGGATGATGTCTTAAACTAAGGCTAAGACCTGCCTTTTCAAATGGACAGTAAAGATCCCACAGCCATTATTTCAAAGAACTCTATCAGTTCCCATTATTATATTGAAAACCTCCATCAAAATCACTTTAATTTTCTAAATTACAGAGAATGCAGTTTGTTCCTGGTAATTTTAACCTTTTGGATCCAGGTATTCTGGTGAATCTGCACTGTTTCTTCCAAGGACAGTTATATCTTTCATAATGTGCATTGCCTATTATTTCTCCCAAAAACTCCAGGCGTCTGTGCAGCTGAAATATGACTCCCATCTCATTGTATTCTAGTCTTTTAGATATAAAGGCTAGAATTTCTTAAAATATTTGATTACCTTCTGTATCATCTTTTGAGACTTCAAAAGATCTTATTTGGAATCCCCAAGTCTATTTGGGCCTCCTCTGTTACATGTGATTAAGATTCAAAGCAGATGGAATCATACCTTTCTACATTGAAATCCATTTATCACCATTCCACCCTTCTGTAAACCAGCAAGGTCAGAGTAATTTTATGCTTCCACTTACAATGCTTACTGTATTACCTGAGCAAACTTGAAAATTAAAGTTTCTATTTTATCATCTAAGTTGTGGATACATGCAGTGAGCGGTTGAGTCCCCAACACAGATCCTTGTGTTGTCCTTCCTAGTATCTCAGATCTGACTACTTCCACTAAACTAGTAACCTAACCAGGTCAATAACCTTTCCTGAATTCGACAAGCTTCTATTTTAGCCAACATTCTTTTATGAAGAACTTTATCAAATGCCTTCAGAAAGTCAGTATAAATTAACATCTGTAGACATTTCCCCTTTCTGTGCTTTGGTTGCTTCTTGAAAATATTTAATCCGATTCACTATACCTGACTTACCTTTATGTATCCATGCTCACTCTGATCAGCTGAAAATGTTCAAGGTTGTCAGTCATCCTAACCTTTAAAAAAAAAAGAGTTCTAGTAAATTCTCAGTAAGAGATAGTGGGCTAATAAGCATAAATTGAAAGTTAAAAGTAAATAAAAAAGAGCTGTATTCCAAAGGGGAGGTGAAAGTGACCACCTTTGATATGAAGGCTACATTTGACTAAGTGTGACATAGTCAATACTTGATAAGGTCAACACCATTCAGGATGAAGCAGCCGATTTAACTGGCACGTGATCCACAAGCATTCGCTTTTTCCACCACGGATGATCAGTCTACAAGATGCACTGCAGTAACTCAACAAGGCTGTTTAGACAACATCTTCCAAACCTATGCCCACTTTCATCTAGAAGGTCAAGGACAGCAGATACATGGGAGCACTACCCTCTGCAAGTTCCCCTCCAAGCCACTCACCATCCTGACTTGGAAATATATCACTGTTCCTTCACTGTCACTGGGATAAAGTCCTGAAATTCCTTCCCTAAGGACATTGTGGGTCTACCTACAACATATGGGCTGCAGCCATCCAAGAAGGCAGCTCACCCCCATTTTCAAGGGGCAACTAAGCATGAGCAATAACTACTGACCTAGCCAGTGATGCCCACATGTGTAAAAGGGGCTTACTTTATCTATCAAATATTATATATTTTTGGTAGATTTAAGAAAGCAGTTTGAACCACACCAAATGTAAGTTAAATATCCTTAAATGTTTATGTTCATGTGTTTTCAGGGAAAACTTGAAATTGCTAATGAGTACAGGTCACCAGAAACTTGTGGCATCAAAACAGAAAGCATAGACGAGTTTACTAATTCTGTGAGTGAGCAGCAAAATGCAGTTAAAGAAATGGTAAGTTACAGAGCTTGGTAAGGCCAAAAAAAGCAGAGTTAGTTTCCATTTGATTGTTGGCATCAGTTAATAAAGACTGGATGCTGGAATAAGCCTGAATATTTTGATGATTGCTGCACCAAAGGAACAGTCAAGATCATTTACAACATTAGTGAGCAAGGGATGTCTAGATGAGTTGAGTTTCATTCACACAAACACAGTTAAAATATGAATTACACCAAAATATCATTGTGGAAATATTTTTTCTAAATTCTCTCTAGTTTGAGGTAGAAATAAAATCATAAATAGTTAATCAAGTGTGGGTCATGCTATTACCATATTGCAATTAACATTTAAAACAAAGCTGCCAAAAATAGACATTTTTTGGAAAGCCATTTTGTTAATCTGACGATATAACATTGTTATAGATGTACCTGTAGATTTACTTATCATCAAAGCTTTCTCATCTTTTCAAAGTAAAATTCAAATTAGAATGGAGAGAAATGTATTGCTATTATATTTTTAGTAAACATGCATGGTAACCAATATAATTCTGATATTTATGCCCATAATATTTGGCTGCTTATTCTTGTGGAGAATTAGCAGCTTCAGCAGCTCTTCATGTGGCTACAAGAAATGATACAGAAGAAAGGTTTGGGGCTACGTAAAAAACAGCACCTCTCAGGGCAAACACGTTGTACATGCACAAATGTCCTCATGGCTTTAGTTTAAAGATTTTAAAACAGGTTGAAAGAGTTATCTTATTGATTGAAACTCCCATTTCATGCACTTCCTCCCTCTGTTCCCCATCCATGCAGAAAAAAACAAATTGATCTATGCACATTTTACAAAAAAGGTCTGTATTTGAAGAATATTTAATGAACTTAGATGTTAGCTACTTATTGTTCTGTACCCTATTTTCACATTTGCTGCAAAATGTTAAAAATTGGTATCTAACAGCTGACTTTGAGATAGGTTGATGTCAGAAGTTTTAAAAGAGGAAAATGAAAGTGTTTGCCTCTTTAGGTGATTGCTAACATGGCTGCAGCTCACAAACGGGAAAAAAAGAACGCAAAGAGGAAAGCCAGGAAAGGAACTGGGTTCATTGCCAGCGAGGAAGTGTTTCCAGGAAACACCAACTCAACAACTAAAAAGCACAAGAAAAGTCACTTTCTTTCTTTCCAAATTGAAACAACCTTGTCTGCTGAGCACAGTATGAACGGTGGGATGGCATGAAATGACTTTTCATTGATTATATCATATGGCTCAGGAACCGAAAGACAGAAACTTTACAAATAAATCCTCCTTGGAATGGCATCTCAACAATGGCATAAGGAAGAGTGAGAAATGACTGTACTGAGCCTCAATGTGCCGAGCTGACTAACTGCCATCTGTGAAGTTAACTGTGAATCAGATCAAAACATTTTGCATTAGAATTATTTTATACACACACATTAACTGTTAAAAGCAAAATGTTGCAGATGCTGTTCATTCATTAACAGTTTGATCATTTGTTCTGACTCTGGTTTACAATTTGCATCATGTAAATATGTTATGCCTAATAAAGTTCATCACTGTAAAGTTGTGTTGTATGCAATTTTAAAAATATTTCAGTAAATTTACAGAATTACATATCATTCAAACTGAAACAGTCCATTACTGTCATCTGACCTTAAATTTGAACGTGCTGAATCCATATCAACTACTAGAAATCCTCTCAGCTTTAGATGGACTGCTTCCAAATTAGACAAAGATGCTAGACAGAATGAGAATAAGAGACATGAGCAACAGGAAGAACTATATGTTCCCCATAGAGAAGAGTATTGCTGCTGAAGTTGGATATTGTAGCAGAGCTAATGTCAAACATTCAAATTAGCTGTAGGGAAGCAAAGTCCTCCATATTGCTCTATAGCACAAGGGCTGTTTTTTGTCACTTATATAAAATTATTTGGATGTGAATACAGGAGACATGGTCAGTATGTCTGCAGATAACACCAAAATTGGAAGTGCAGTGGACAGTGAAAAGACATTGAATTCCTCCCCTGTATTCTTTAGTACTACTGGAATGTTAAAAGTATCTTCCACTGTAAAGCTTGATACAAACAACTCTCCTAACCTGGTTTGCCATAACTCCCATATAGCAATCTGATTGACAGTGAGGGGTGGAACATAACATCAAAAAGATTCTAAGAATAATTGAGGAAGGAATTTGGGAAATTCCTTTTCACCCTGGCTCAGTACAAAAGGAAACCATTTAGCCCATTGTACTTCTGCTAATTCTTTGAAAGAGCAATTCAATTACACTCACCCTCTGCTCATTCATACAGCTGTGATTTTTTTAAAAATCGGTTTAATTATTTGTTCAACTTCCTTTTAAGTCCCCACTGAGTCTACTTCCACTGTCCATTCAGGTAATGCATTTCCAGTTCACAACTCATTGTGTAAAAACATTTTCATGTCCCCCATGGTCAAAAGAGGTTCCAAGGTATTTGGCCAAATACAATCACAAAGACTAACTTGTTTCTTATTCAGCTAGGGGAGGGTGAATTGCTGACCAGGAATTCAAATTCGTATCAGCCCTCTCCATCTGGCAGGGAGAACAAAGAGAAACCAATAGCTTTAATTAAAGGAGTCATTAATTCTTGATGCAATGGCAGAAGTGTGCAGGTCTTTTTAATTAGCTTCACCAGATCCTGTGTGTCAGATTATGTTCTGTATTCTTACCCCCTTGCTGAATCCTGGAATGTGTTGGAGAGAATGAGAAAGGAAAATGGTGAATGAAATGGTACAATATGATAAAAATGTTAATGAATACATATTTTGTTTTTTTGCTTTAATTTTAAATAGTGGATTGACCACACAAAGGACCACTTCAGTCTAACATAATAAATTACTCAACTACAAAAGAAAACATGTTTGATCCAAGAGAGACCGGTGTAAGCTGAAGTGGTGTCTGTGTCATTCCGGTGTAGCCCTGTGATTACAGCAAATAAACAGATATGGGTGTTTGCTTGGTATATTGACACAACTAGCATGTTGGGCACTCAACCATTCACAGGTCCATATAATGCAGATTGGATTGGTGTCTGGAGTGCTACTTCATTAATGGGAAGCTTTAAATCTTAGTGTGAGCTCAAATCTTTATTTTAAAATAAGACACTCTAGAGCTCTCACAAATCCTAAAGATAATAGAATCATAGATAATTTAATAGAAGACTACTTAATCCAGCCTCACCTATGCAAGTGCTGGCTTTTCTGTATAACATAATAGTACAGACCCCATAGCCCTCGATGTTGTGATGACCTTTTATCCTTCTCTAAGATCACACTAACCCACGTACCCTTCATTGTACTATCTTCCATGCGCCTATCCAAGAGTCGCTTGAATGTCCCGAATGTATCTGACTCTACTACCACTGCATTTCACTCACTCACCGCTGTGTAAAGAACCTACCTCTGACATCTCCCCATAACCTACCTCCAATCACCTTAAAAGTATGTCCCCCTCCATGATACGCATTTCCGTCCTGAGAAAACGTCTCTGGCTATCCAGTCTATCCATGCCTCATCATCTTGTACACCTCTTAAGTCATCCCTCATCCTTCTTCGCTCCAATGAGAAAAGTCCTAGACTCCCTCAACCTTTCTTCGTAAGACCTGCCCTCCAATCGTGGCAGCATCTTGGATATTTCCTCTGCACCCTCTCTAAAGCTTCTACATCCTTCCATAATGAGGTGATCAGAACCAAATACAATATTACAAGCTTGGTCTAACCAGGGCTCTATAGAGCTGCAGCAGAACCTCATGGCTCTTAAAACGCAATCCCCCTTCTAATGAAAGCCAACACATCATATACCTTCTTGACAATCCTATCAACTTGGGTGATAACTCTGAGGGATCTATGGACATGGGCCCCAAGATCCTTCTGTTCCTCCACACTGTCAAGAATCCTGCCTTTAACCCTGTATTCAGCATTCAAATTCGACCTCCCAAAGTGAATCACTTCACACTTCTCCAGGTTGAACTCCATCTGCCACTTATCAGCCCAGTTCTGCATCCTGTCAGTATCCCATTGCATCCTACAACAGCCCACCACATCCTTCTTAACATCAACCTGTTCAAGCATAACAGCCTGTTTCACACTGTCCTCAGAAACATCAAAGTCCCTCTCAGTAGTGAATACCAAAGCAAAGTATTCAATAAGGACCTCTCCTACCTCCTCCAACTCCAGGCAAATTCCCTCCATTATCCCTGATCAGCCCTACCCTCACTCTGGCTATTCTCTTGTTCCTCACGCAAGTGTGGAATGCCTTAGGGTTTTCCTTAATCCTACCTGCTAAAACTTTTTCATGCCTCCTTCTCACCCTCCTAAGTCCATTCTTCAGTTCCTTCATGGCTACCTTGTAACCCTCTAAAGCCCTATCTGATCCTTGCCTCCTTAACCTTAAGTAACATCCCTTGTCGCCAAAGGTTCCTTCAATCTACCATCCCTTCCTTGCCTCAGTAGGACAAGGGCATTAGCCAATGACCTCCCCTCTAGTCAGCCTTTCTAAATACTGAATCAGGAACCCTTCCTGAACACACTTTTTGCCATATTAGAATATATATATAGGATGTGAGCATAAGAGGTATACTTAGTATGTTTGCAGATGTCCTTCTTTCCTGAAGAAGGGCTAATGCCCGAAACGTCGATTCTCCTGTTCCCTAGATGCTGACTGACCTGCTGCGCTTTTCCAGCAACACATTTTCATCTCTAATCTCCAGCATCTGCAGACCTCACTTTCTCCTCAGTAGGACAAACCTGTCTAGCACTATCAGCAAGTGCTTCCTAAACAACCTCCACCTTTCTGGTCACATTTACCAGAGAACATTTTTTCCCAATTTAGGTGACCCAGTTCCTGCCTAAAAATATTCTAATTCCCCTACCCTTTATTAGATACTTTTCCATACCTCTCCAGGAGTACAGTAAACGTCAAGGTGTAGTGATCAGTATTACCGAAATGCTGTCCCAAGAGATCTGACATCTGGCCTGGTTCATTGCCAAGCACCAAATCCAATGACCTCCCCTCTAGTCAGCCTTTCTAAATACTGAATCAGGAACCCTTCCTGAACACACTTTTTGCCATATTAGAATATTATATATATATAGGATGTGAGCATAAGAGGTATACTTAGTATGTTTGCAGATGACACCAAAATTGGAGGTGTAGTGGACAGCGAAGAGGTCACCTCAGATTACAATGAGATCTTGATCAGATGGGCCAATGGGCTGAGAAGTGGCAGATGGAATTTAATACACACAAATGCGAGGTGCTGCATTTTGGGAAAGCAAATCTTAGCCGGACTTATAAACTTAATGGTGAGGTCCTAGGGAGTGTCACTGAACAAAGAGACCTTGGAGTACAGGTTCATAGCTCCTCGAAAGTGGAGTCGCAGGTAGATAGGATAGTGAAGGCAGTGTTAGGTATGCTTTCCTTTATTGGTCAGAGTATTGAGTACAGGAGTTGGGAGGTCATGTTGCGGCTGTACAGGATATTGGTTAGGCCACCGTTGGAATATTGCGTGCAATTCTGGTCTCCTTCCTATCAGAAAGATATTGTGAAACTTGAAAGGGTTCAGAAAATATTTTCAAGGATGTTGCCAGGGTCAGAGGATTTGAGCTTCAGGGAAGAAGTTGAATAGACTGGGGCTGTTTTCCCTGGAGCATCCGAGTCTGAGAGGGTGACCTTATAGAGGTTTATAAAATCGTGAGGAGCATGGATAGGGTAAATTGACAAAGTCTTTTCCCTGGGGTGGTGGGAGTCCAGAACTAGAGGACATAGGTTTAGGGTGAGAGGGGCAAGCTAATAAAAGAGACCTAAGGGGCAACCATTTCACACCGTGGGTGGTACGTGTATGGAATGAACTGCCAGAGGAAGTGGTGGAGACTGGTACAATTGCAACATTTAAAAAGCATCTGAATAGGTATATGAATAGGAAGGGTTGAGGGATATGGGCTAGGTGCTGGCAGGTGGGACTCGATTGGGACGGGATATCTGGTCAGCATGGATGAGTTGGACCGAATTGTCTGTTTCGGTGCTGGACATCTCTATGACTCTATGACCTGACAAAAACTGCTCCACCTATACTGACTATGGACAAATCCTCCTCCATGACCTCCCTTTCTGCAGCTGTTATATTCTCCCTAATTAGCAATGTCACTCCTCCATCAATCCTTTCGAAACATCTAAACCCTGGAACATCCAACAACCACCATTCCTGTCCCTGTGATATCCAAGTCTCCACAATGGCCACACCATCATAGTTCCAAATACTGATCCATGGTCTAAGTTCATCACCTTTATTTCTGATACTTCATGCGTCAAAATTGGCACATTTCAACCCATCACACTGACTTTACCCTATCAAGTGCCTATCCCTCCTCACAGGCTCTCTTCATGCTATATCTGGCTATTCACTACCAACTCCATCTGATCCATAGCTCCAGTTCCCGCTCCCCTGCCAATTTAGTTCAAACCCTCCCAAAGAGCTCTAGCAAACCTCCCACCCAAGATAGGAATGACCCTCTAATTCACGTACAGCCCATCCTTCATGTAGAGGTCCAGATACCACATGGTATCTTGAACAAAGCCTTCTTCTGTCCAGTCCTTGTATCTATTTACATGTTTCCTGTTCAAATGGTTTGTCCAAATCTTCTTTAAATAGAGTTGTGGTATGATCGCCATGGAGATCTATAATTCATAGAGTTTAGAACTTCCAGTTTGGATTCGATTCCCTACAGTGTGGAAACAGGCCCTTCGGCCCAACCAGTCCACACCAACCCTCCAAACAGTAACCCTTCCAGACACATTTCCCTCTTACTAACGTGCTGAAAATGTGTTGCTGGAAAAGCGCAGCAGGTCAGGCAGCATCCAAGGAGCAGGAGTATCGACGTTTTGGGCATGAGCCCAAGGGCTCATGCCCGAAACGTAGATTCTCCTGCTCCTTGGATGCTGCCTGACCTGCTGCGCTTTTCCAGCAACACATTTTCAGCTCTGATCTCCAGCATTTGCAGTCCTCACTTTCTCCTCTTACTAACATACCTATGGGCAATTTAACATGGCCAATTCGCCTGACCTGCACATCTTTGGACTGTGGGAGGAAACCGGAGCACCCGGATGAAACCCACACAGACATAGGGAGAATGTGCAAACAGACAGTCACCTGATGCTGGAATCGATTCTGGAACACTGGTGCTTCACAGCACCAGTGCTAACCACTGAGCCACCATCCAGTTGCAAGACTGGAAACTGAAAGAATGACACAGCAAGTTTCACATTTTTAAACACTTACTGAAACAAGTGATTAGAAACACAATTGACCAAATATTATTTATGCTGAAAATGCGCAGCAGGTCAGGCAGCATCCAGGGAACAGGAGAATCGACGTTTCGGGCATAAGCCCTTCTTCAGGAATGAGGAAAGTTTGTCCAGCAGGCTAAGATAAAAGGTAAGATAAAAGGTATCTTAACCTGCTGGACAAACTTTCCTAATTTCTGAAGAAGGGTTTATGCCCAAAACGTCGATTCTCCTGTTCCCTGGATGCTGCCTGACCTGCTGCGCTTTTCCAGCAACACATTTTCAGCTCTGATCTCCAGCATCTGCAGTCCTCACTTTCTCCTCAAATATTATTTATGTTTGTCAGCACTATATACTTTAAATCACAAAATGGAACATTCCACAATTTATACTCATCAGCCATCATACACTCGATGGAAATGCAGTCCTTTTAGCTGACAGTCCATCTTTGTTCCTATCTTACAATAGGTTTGTGACCTTGGTACATTGAGAAGTAACTTCAAGTGACTGTTCTCAGGTGATATCTGTAGTTTTTTGGAGAATTCTTTAAATCCAACCCCAGCAGTAAAACCTATCTTGGTGATTCTTCTTCTCCAGTCCTGCCAAACAAACCATCTGAAATCCACAGAATGTCAAAAGATGTGTGTATTTTTCTGGAGTTAAAAATCACAACACCAGGTTATAGTCCAACAGACTTATTTGGAAATACTAGCTTTCAGAGTGCAACTTCTTCATCAGGTAACTAGAAGCAGCAGCAGCGCTCTGAAAGCTAGTATTTCCAAATAAGTCTGTTGGACTATAACCTGGTGTTGTGATTTTTAACTTTGTCAACCCCAGTCCAACACCGGCACCTCCACATCATATTTGTCTAAAGACAGTCTTCCATCCTTATCATTTGTAGCAGCTTGCAAATTCAAGTTACCCTTTTCTCTCCATGTAGACCTGCTGCCTTCTGTCTGGGATATTCAGTGAGTTGCAAAGAAGCACGTAATCTGAGCTCAAATTGACTTTCTCAGTTCTGTTCCCCAGTAACATGACACACATTAAACTTGTAACTAGGTAGAAATGCTTACCATTTTATCCTTGATTCCAACTCAGAACAGCTGACAGCAGTGCTTTTACAATCCAATACCCCCAACATCTTTGTGATGTTGGGATACTCAGGGCAGAGTGCTTTTGATTGAGAACCAACCCCACCCCACCCTCAATAAAATGAAATCAATTAATATTGGACTAAAGGTCAATGATATTTCCCATCAATAACTATAATACCAGTGGAGGCAAGAGGAATAGGGATTGGGTATGTACCCTCCCTATTGAAATAATTACCCATTGTGCCTCCTACCTTGCCTTTTCTGAGACTAGAATATTCCACCCATGGTGCTTACACAGGACAAACCCAGAAATTGCCACTTGTAAAAGCGAAGATGCTTTACCAAAAATGTGTAAAATAATCTGAACATTCCTTTGATCTCTAACAATCAAAACAACCAAGCTTACTGTCAGGAAGACCGAGAAGAACTAGCCGTTTTCTTTTACTTCTCCATTCTTGAAGGGTGAGAGAGAAAGTCACCAAGAGATTTAGGTGCTTTCTCCGTCACAGGCTGAATGTTTCTGCTGTGTTGTCCAAATACAAAGCTGTAACCACTCCTTGAAGAACTAATCAAGAAACTGTTACTATGCAGAGCACTCTTGATCCTGATTTTAAATAAACCATCAAAAGACAGTCACAGTGAGTTGAGATGTCTAGCAGGTTGTCTCACTTCAAAAGTAAGGCAGCATTCTGGATTCAACTCTCAATGAGTTCCAGTAAATGTTTAATAACTAACATCTTCTACACAGTTCCTTGGTTTAAAGTATTCCAAAAAATATAATTTAACTACTTAAAATCAGGGTTGTTCTGGTACAGAGAGGGGCCATTTGGCCCATGGTGTATGTCTGGCTCTCGAAATGACCATTTCATTCAGTACACATTACTGCACCTGAGGTCTAATTAGTGCCTTGTACAAGTTCAGCAACACCTTAACAACTTTGTCAACCTGGCCTGTCACCTTTAACAACTTATGCACATAACCACTCACGTCTCTGCTCTTGCACATCCTTTAGAGTAATATCCCTTATTTTGCACTATCCTTGCATGTCTTCACATAAAAAATACAGGGCATCAACATCCTTGGGACTACTATTGACCAGACACACCACATAAACACAATGGCTATAAGAGTAGGTCAGAGACTGGGTATCTTGCAGCAAGTACCTCTCACCCTGACTCCCCAAAAGCCTGTCCACCATCTACAAGGCACAACTCAGGAGGGTGAGGGAATACTCCCCACTTGCCTGGATGGGGGCAGCTCCAACAACACTCAAGAAGCTCAACACCATTTGGGACAAAGCAGCCCCCGCTTGATTGGCTCCACATCCACAAGCATCCCACCAACGCTCAGTAACAGCAGTGAGCACCATCTACAAGATACACTGCAGAAACTCACCAAAGACCCTCAGACAGCACCTTCCAAACCCACGGCCACTCCCATCTAGAAGGACAAGAGCAGCTGTCTCATGGGAATACCATCCCCGCAAGTTCAAAAGACAGGTGAATAAATAATTCCTTCACATGAACATACAATTGAGACAAAACAAACAATAAGTTTGAATTTTCTGCTGAATTGACGTCGCTTCTCTTGTGCCCACGCGCTGAAACCTGCCTTTTTTCCCGCCTAACACTGCGCATGCGCTCTACTTGTGAAACCGCGCTCCTCCTCTAACTCTACACAAAAATCCTTCCACTGATCACGTGTCAAATAGATCCAGACTGCTAAATAACAACTAAATCAAAATATTTATGCTTGGTGCTACAGGTATGTGCGAAGGTATTGCATTAGGATATATATTATTGCTACAAATGTGAATTGAAGCACCAACTGTGAGATCTGTGCGGAGGGATTGCGGTGATGCGGTAGTAGCGCGTGCCTGTGTTGGGAAGTTCAGGGGGAAGGCGGTTAGTCGCCACGCGGGGTGGCTCCGGGACGGGGGGAGGGCTGCTCGGTGTCGTTACTGTCAGTTCACGGTGAGGGCGATGAACGGTCGTTATATTTAATGATAACTTCGCCACAGTGTTGGCGAAGACATCTGCGCGGGAAGGGATTATTGGTTGTTATTTGTTGCGAGCTTAAGGTCTGGAATTGTTACGGCCTCAGACTCCTCTCGAGTTTCCCTCCAAAGAAGTCTTATGTTTATCTCTCATGCCCTCTCCTTCTATAACTGGTCTCTTTTTGCCCTCTCCTTCTATAACTGGTCTCTTTTTGCCCTCTCCTTCTATAACTGGTCTCTTTTTGCCTCCCTTCCCCCAAACAAGTTGACCTTTTTGATTCTTCTTCCATAATTCCCAAAACTTTTCAAAGTGTTCCTTTGCTTTCTTCCTCTTCACTTTCCCAGATGGTCCTCTGCCTCTCTCTCTCTCCCCCTTCATCCCCCAACCCTCCTCCCTTCCCTTTGTCTCCCCCCCGTACCCCTGAGCTGGACCTCATTTATGTTCCTTCTCCTCCTCTCTTCATTCTTTGCCCACCTGCCTTACACCCAAAACTGGCCCCATCTGAAAAGCAGCATTCCTCACCTTCTCCCAACAGTGTTAGCTGATCTTTTTGCTGGAGAGTAAATGCGAAAACTTGACATTTTGCTGTGCCATGGATGCTGACCAGCAAATGACTTTCAAGAAATTTGTCTGATCTCTAACTGTGTCTCTTGAGATCTTTTAACACCTTAATGCTGATCTGGGGAGTTTGAGTTTACATTACTTTTCCCTCCTCAGACAGGAAAAAAACTGTAGGACATTGAATTGACAAAAAATGAGTGGAAGAGCACGTTCTCGGGCCCGAGGGCGGGCTCGTGTCCCTGAAGCAAGCACCCAGCCTGTTGCTCCAAGGCTAGTAAGTAAATTTGCTTATACATGTATTTTAAATTTTGCCTAGTAATGCTATAGTTCATATCAAATGTGTTTTGCAAAACTGTTCATTGGAAGCTGTCATTTGTTACCAGGAAAACTGATCTTTGAGGAAAAGTTTTGAAATTCTTCAGACTTAGTTTCAGGCTTGGATTTTGCACTCATTAGCAGTATCAGAACTTACCATTTAATGTAGAAGAAAGCTGCCCACAAAAAGCCAATGACTTGGGGTGAGGACATCTTTCTCCTGATGTGGAGATGCTGGTGTTGGACTGGGATGGACAATGTCAGAAATCAATATGACACCAGGTCATAGTCCAATAGTTTATTTAAAACCGCAAACTTTTGGTTTGCTCTTTTGTCAGGTTATGACAAAGAAGCAGTGCTCTGAAAACTTCATTTCAAATAAACCTGTTGGACTATGCCCTGGTGTCGTGTGGCTTCTAATTTCGTTCTCATAGGATCTCTGGATTCCAACAATAGTATGCCTTTACGTAGGCCAAATAGCTAAGCACATTTAAAAAGTTCTCCTTGCAAAGAAGGAAGTAAAAAGTGTCAATTGTCCTTGTTTACGTGACTCTTCATTAAATGTTTTAAAGGCATAAACGCTACTACTGTGGAGGTCAAAAAGGTGATTCAGCAAATGGCAGTAAATCATTTAAAAACCCATTTGCACCTTATTCAACAAACTGTAACTTTAAAAAATTTTTGAGTGAGACTAATGGTGTTTTAAAAATTTGTTTTATCATAAAACAGCTTCCATCAGTTAATTTTGGTAAGAAGATTATCCCTGTTTCACTGCTGTAGTTTTACAACTTAACGATTTGTCTTTTTTAAATGTGTGGTGAAAGCTTATTTTTATTTTTATTTCCAAATATAGAGTTGTATATTTGTGCTTTATCTTCATAGTTTTCTTTTGTCCTCCTTTTGTTCTGGTGAATGAATGTGGCTTGATGTGTTCCAGCTTTTGTTTGGTCCATTGCACCGATTTGAAAACATGTTTCTCCCCCACCCTCCAATTCCGATCCTTCGTGTGTGCTTATTTTGTCATACACCCTTCTGCTTCTCAACACCCAGTCTTGTAGCTGGGATACCAGAAAGTCAAAATTGATTCTAACTTTTTAAGTCCTTGATAGAAGGTTGTGATCAAAATTAATGGACCTGAAGCATTAGCTCACTTTTTCTTCACTGATGCTGCCTGGCTTGTTGAATATTAAATCTACTTCAGATTTCCAGCATCTGCAGTATTTTTCTTTTGCCATCTTAGCATTTTTGCCTGGAAAAGCCAGACTGTTATATTTGCAGTACAGTGGTTCTAACAGTTCTTGCAAATGTTAAATGCAAATTTTACTGTATTATAAGGCTTTGTAATCCATGGAATAAAACCCAGTGTAGTCCCCTTAAGTAATGGAATAAGTTCCCTATCTGATTTTGATGAAATTGCAGCTTCAAGGAAATGTGTTGTCAAAAGCAAACCACTGTGGGAGATGTAATTCTGAATTAAAACCAAAACGTGCTGGAGAAACTCTGGTCTGGCAGAATCTGTGAAGTGAGAAAATATTTCAAGCCCAGTGTGACCCCCTTTTGGCATTGAAGTACAGGTACTTGAGTTCTGCAAAAGCAAATTACTGCAGATGCTGGAATTAGCACTGAAAACAAGAAATGCTGGAAAACTTAGCAGCTTAGGCAGCATCTGTGGAGAGAGTGAGGAAACTAATGTTTCAAGTCTAGATACCAGCTGACATGAAGTGTGGAGGGGGTAGCATTTATGCAATAGTGGGTGGAAGTGCTAGGGGCAAAAGGATGTTGATGCTGCAGATTAAGTGATTGGAATGTTAGAACAATGGTGTGTCTAACTGCCAAATTGGAAAGGACAGATAGTGAGGGGATGGGAGAGAGGCTATGGTGACAGAATCCAACAAGTAAAGCTTAAAGAAAGGGAAAGAATAGAGAGAGAGAGTTCACAATCTGAAGATGTTGAAGTCCATATTAAGTCCAGAAGGTTGTAAAGTGCCTAGCCTGAAGATATGATGTTCTTCCAGTTCTTGTGTGATTCGCTGGAGCATTGTAAAACCGCTGAGGGCAAACATTGTGCACATGACAAGGATGCTGTGTTAAAACGTCTGGCTACAGGGAAGTTGGGGTCATGTGCACAAATCACAGGTGTTCTGTAAAGCAGCCACCCAGTCTGCGTTTGGTTTTTCCAATGTAGAATAGACCACATTGGGTGCAGCAAATGCAATAGACCAGATTGGAGGAGGTACAAGTGAAATGCTGCTTCATCTGGAAAGACTGTTTTGGCCCTTGGATGGTGAGTAGGAAAGAGGTGAATGGGTAGGTGTTGCACTTTCTGTGGTTATATGGGAAGGTGAGGTTGGTGTTGACCATTGAGTGCAACTTTTCCTTGGCTAATCTTGCTCAAATTGTGAGCCAATGTTTGAAACCTACACTTGTTTCTTGCTCCCATGTCTGTGCCAATAGTTAATCCATTATTAGCAAGAATGTTGAACTGCCTGTTTTGTATACATTCATGGGTTATGTAATGGAATTTTGGCTTTGTCCAAAGGGTTTGGCATACACCAATGAGATAGTAATGCTTCAGGTGGCACAGTGGTTAGCACTGCTGCCTCACAGCGCCAGAGACACGAGTTCAATTCCCGCCTCGGGACTGACTGTGTGGAGTTTGCACATTCTCCCCGTGTCTGCATGGGTTTGCTCCGGGTGCTCCGGTTTCCTCCCACAGTCCAAAGATGTGCAGGTCAGGTGAATTGCCATGCTAAATTGCCCGTAGTGTTAGATAAGGGGTAAATGTAGGGGTATGGGTGGGTTGCGCTTCGGCAGGTCGGTGTGGACTTGTTGGGCCAAAGGGCCTGTTTCCACACTGTAAGTAATCTAAATCTAAAGTTGAACCAAGCCTTGGTCAGATTCTATCTGTACATGTGTGGTGTATTGCCCGTAGTGTTAGGTAAGGGGTAAATGTAGGGGTCTGGGTGGGTTGCGCTTCGGCAGGTCGGTGTGGACTTGTTGGGCCGAAGGGCCTGTTTCCACACTAAGTAATCTAAATCTAAAGTTGAACCAAGCCTTGGTCAGATTCTATCTGTACATGTTAGCAGCTCTCCTTAATTCGAGAGTGCCATTTACTCGGTCATGAGTTTCTGCAGAGGGTCTGAACTGGCAGGATATCCAATGAGCTAGTGGAATTTGGGATGCAGGATTTGCTTCTCCCTCTCTGCTGCTTTGGTTAAACATCAAGATTCTTGGACCTGAATAATACAGCTTGATGGACAATTTATTGCCATTTTTACTGGTAGCAATTTGCTCCTGATCCATGCTGCCATACTTTAAGAAGACCTTGTGAATGCTGTTCAAGTATTTTCTTTGACCTGCCTGAAATGCTGGTCATTTTAGGATTGTGAAAGTGGGACCTGGCAGGGTAACTGTTTTAGTCATCAGGACACAATGCTCAGTCCATCCTAGTTGAATGTGCGGGAGTTCTGTCTGACTGCTAGTGGGGCTAGCTTTGAGTCTAACGTTAATATTTGTTTGGCCCTCTTGTTGAATCCAGAGAATGAGGTAGAGTCATTGGTAGTGGAATTTATCTAATGCTTTTATGTGTTGCTAGTGCACAGTCCAGGACTATTGTAGCACAGGAGTGTGATAACAACGGCTATTTTGTACACTAGGACATCCGTTCACTTGTAGAGGACTTTGTTATCCAATACTCCTGAACTCCCTCCCATAGGTTAATAGATATCTTTCATCCTGTTGAGTTTGCCTACACCACATGGACTGCAGTAGTTCAAGAAGGCAGTTTTCCATTACCTTCTCAAGAGGAACTAGGGATGGGCAATAAATGCTGGCCCAACCAGTTCCTGCCACATGCTATGATTTAAGAAAACGTTTGCTGCGGTAGTCT
>NC_057715.1:120447672-120464790 GCF_004010195.1 Chiloscyllium plagiosum | reverse complement strand
TGCTGTTCCAGCAATAAAGTTTCAACCAAAGATGTGCGGGTTAGGTGGATTGAGTGTGGGGAAGTTAAGGGTTACAGGTATAGCGTGGGATGGTCTTTGGATGGTCGGTGTGGACTTTGGGCTGAATGGCCTGTTTCCACACTATAGGGATTCTATGATTTCTACAATTTGATTAATAACTGCACTATTCACAATGCATACCGTAACAGTCCACGTCCAAATGTAGGGAGACATGTTTGGGTTGATAAGTGACAAATAGTGTTCACACCCTCCAGGATTGACAACCCGTTTGATTGGCATCATATCCACAAAAATGTACTCCCTCCTCCACCAGTGCTCAGTAACAGCGGTATACTTTTGCAAGATTATATGGTTCCTTAGATCGCACCTTCCAAACCCATGACCACTTCCATCTAAAATGATGACATCAAATGACTGCAGTGGTTCAAGAAGACAGCTCTCCAGGGCATCCCCTCAAGGGATGGACGGTAATTGCTGGCCCAGTCAGTGGTGCCCATGTAGCAGCAATGCTAATGGATGAATGAATTTTAAAAAAAACAGCTGAATTCCTAAGAGATCAAGCTGAGTTTTAAGTTGTTCTTCCCTTACTCCTAGGTTGCTGAGCCAGTGGAAGAGATTCTATGTCCAGTCTGTTACAGAAATAAATCCATACAAGTGAAAGCTCTTATTAGATTCTCCTGTCAGTGTAACTGGTTGTCCATAAGTGCCTGATCTGCATTGTTGAACTTTATCATAGATGCAAGGAAATTCAACACCAAAAAATGAAACCCAAGGGGATGGCGACAAGCTTTGAAAGATTTGTCTCTTAACACTCCTCATCAATATCACACCTAGTGAAACAATATAATGATTATGGTTTTGATTTTTGTATTTTAAGCCTGCTCATACATTCTGAAACTGTAAATGTTGTAGCAACGGGGGAAACAAATACTTGAAAATTTAAATGACAACATTTAGTTTGTGCCCAAGGCAGCTCCAAGTTGTAAACATGATTAGATTTAATTTATTATTTCTCTGATGGAAAGCCAAGTTCTCCATCTTCATACAGAGGAACTTCGATTATTCGAACGACTCGGGCAGGGAGCATTTTGTTCGGATAACCTAATGGTGGATGACACCGTTTAGCCAAGCATTGGGACGTTGCAATCTTGCCAGATAATCCAAAATTTGGATAATTGAATGCCGGATAATTGAGATTCCTCTGTATAGTTCATTCACAACACTCTCTCTTGTTGTAATGAAGTGGTGTCAGTGCCAGACTCAAGCATTAGAAGACTAGCATAGTTAATTAACATGGAATTAGTCCCTTGCACTGGGTCTCACTTAGAATTCCTACTCCAGTGAAGAAAAATGAACATCTTTGCATTGTTATTGGACTGAAGGGTCTGTTTCCATGCTGTACATCTCTATGACTCTATGTTGGATACGAAACAAAGGAAATTGATCAGATGGTCTGTCTTTGGAGAAGATCAATGAACAGCAACTTGATCAGGGACTATTGTCTGCAGCTGGTATCAAAGTGGCTACATTCCGTCAAATTTACTTTTTCAGTGATGTCTGTTCCACTGGTGACTCTCCATGTAATAACTGCCTATGACCATGGGTAACCAGCTCTGTACAGCATCCAAGCTTCAGTTGGCAAATAACTTGTCGGACAATGACTGTTTGTTTCCACCTAGAGAGAGTCTATATTTTACTGGCATTACTCTGTCTAATTTCCTGCTGGGAATCAGAAACTCAACCTGAACAATTACATAATTTCCCTGTTGTGTGACGAGATCAAAGACTATGTATTTTGAGGTGAATGGCTCACCTTACTTCCCATCCATAGTCAGAGATATACAGCACAGAAACAGACCCTTCAGTCCAACTCGTCCATGCCGACCAGATATCCCAACCCAATCTAGTCCCACTCTGCCAGCACCTGGCCCATACCCCTCCAAACCCTTCCTATTCATGTCCCCATCCAAATGCCTTTTAAATGTTGTAATTGTACCGGCCTCCACCACTTCTTCTGGTAGCTCATTCCATGCACGTACCACCCTCTGTTTGAAAAAGTTGCCACTTTTATATCTTCCCCTCACCCTAAACCTATGCCCTCTAGTTCTGGACTCCCCCACCCTAGGGAAAAAACTTTGTCTATTTACCCTAACTATGCCCATCATGATCTTATAAATCTTTATAAGGGGTCACCCCTCAGCCTCTGACACCCCAGGGAAAACAGCCCCAGCCTATTCACCCTCTCCCTATAGCTCAAATCCTCCAACCCTGGTAACATCTTTGTATATCTTTTCTGAACCCTTTCAAGTTTCACAACATTTTTCCAAAAGGAAGGAGACCAGAATTGCAGACAGTATTCCAACAGTGGCCTAACCAATGTCCTGTACAGCTGCAACATGACCTCCCAGTACTCAATACTCTGACCAATAAAGGAAAGCGTACCAGGCACCGCCTTCACTATCCTATCTACCTGCGACTCCACTTTCAAGAAGCTATGAACCTGCACTCCAAGATCTCTCTGTTCAGCCACACTCCCTAAGACCTTACCATTAAGTGTATAAGTCCTGCTAAGATTTGTTTCCCCAAAATGCAGTACCTCACATTTATCTAAATTAAACTCCATCTGCCACTTCTCAGCCCATTGGCCCATCTGGTCAAGATCCCGTTGTAATCGGAGTCTTTGCTGTCCACTACACCTCCACTTTTGGTGTCATCTGCAAACTTACTTACTGTACCTCTTGTGCTCACATCCAAATCATTTATATAAATGATGAAAAATAGTAGACCCAGCACTGATCCTTGTGGCACTCCACTGGTCACTGGCCTCCAGTCTGAAAAACAACCCTCCACCACCACCCTCTGTCTTCTACCTTTGAGCCAGTTCTCTACCCAATGGTGAGCTCTGTCTGTGTTCCATGATGGAATATATTCCCCAATCACCTGAATGGATGGTTGTCAGAGGAACTGACTAGAAAGTTTAACTGAGTATTTTCAACCGTTCATTTCTGTACGAGGTCAAGCCTGTACAGATGAGTAGCAATTTTGGTGAGTATTTATAGGCATTATTGGAATTGTTACATGGGCAGGATCCTCCCGTGACTACTTTCTGTGGCTGTATTTTGCAAAGTTAGCTAATTGCTATCAATTTAATTTGGTCACTTATTTGTTTTTTAAAAAAAAAATAAACTGACTTTTTTTATTTTAGGATTGAGGTAGAAGATCGCAGTGAGGCATTTTTGAAGGCTTTGCAGTCTAATGTTACTCAGTCCACAAGAATTGTAAGAACATATTTAAAGATTTAATCCAGTTTTACCTTGCTCCTTTCAGTTGTGTAGCATGGGAATTAATGACGGGAGAATTTATTTTTTATGGAGCCATGTGACCCTTTGGAAAAGTAAAAAATCTGAAATCTGTAGAAGTAGAGGGATAAATGAACAAACTGCAAAAGAGTTTTGTTTATATGACCTTAAAATGTGATTCGGTATCAAGTATACAACTAGCAGCAATGCAAATCCTGCTCATATCGCTGGTTGAGCTAGAGTTAGAATATTGTTTCTGGTTTTGGGTACTATCCTTTAAAGATTACTGAAAAATTCACTCCTGATTTTATGCCAAAGCTTTTGTCATCAGATCTCAGTAATGGAGGCTTATGAGAATTGTGATGTTCTGTAGGTTTCAAAATATTCAAGATTTTGAAGGGTTTTGATGACAAAAAATGAGATGGTTGTGTGATAGGTACAGGGAGCGTTCTAATTTTTTAGTAATGGTCTCCTGTATAAAACCTCTCCAAATATTAGATAAAATTAAATGGATTGAATAAATAACAAAGATGGAAACAGTCACAAAGAATCGATAGAACATTACAGCGCAGTACAGGCCCTTCAGCCCTCGATGTTGCGCCAAACTGTGGAATCAATCTGAAGCCTATCTATCATATACTATTACATTTTCATCTATATGTTTACCCAATGACCATTTAAATGCCCTGAAAGTTGGCAAGTTTACTACAGTTGCAGGCAGGGCATTCCTCGTCCCTACTACTTTGAGTAAAGAAACTACCTCCGATATCTGTCGTATATCTATCACCCCTCAATTTGATGCTATGTCCCCTTGTGCTAGCAATCGCTATCTGAGGAAAAAGGCTGTCACTGTCCACCCTATCTAAACCTCTGATTATCTTGTATGTCTCAATTGAGTCAACTCTCGACCACCTGCTCTCTAATGAAAACTGCCTTAAGTCCCTCAGCCTTTCCTCATATATGACCTTCCCTCCATACCAGGCAGCAAATTGCCTCTGAACCCTTTCCAAAGCTTCCACATCTCAAAGTTTGGGTGAAGATTTGTAGCTCGGGTGCTCGTTGTTGTGGTTCTGTTTGCCGAGCTGGAAATTTTTGCTTCCACATCTTTCCTATAATACAGTGACCAGAATTGTACACAGTGCTGCTACACCAGAGTTTTGTACAGCTGCAACATAGCCTCATGGCTCCGAAACTCACTCCCTCGACCAATAAAAGCCATATGCCGTCTTAACAACCCTATCAACCTAGGTTGCAACTTTCAGGGATCTATGTACATGGACACAGATCTCTCTGCTCATCCACACTACCAAGAATCTTACCATTAGTGCTGTACTGCTTATTCATGTTGCTCCTTCCAAAGTGAATCACCTCACTTTTCCACACTAAACTCCATTTGCCATCTCTGCAGCTTATCTATGTCCCTCTGAAACCTGCAACATCCTTCAGCACTGTCCACAACTCCACTGACCTTCGTATCATCGGCAAATTTACTAACCCATCCTTCTACACCCACATCCAGGTCATTTATAAAAATGACCAACAGCAGTGGACCCGAAACAGATCCTTGCGGTACACCACCAGTAACTGAACTCCAAGATGAATGTTTCCCATTAACCAGCCACTCTGTCTTCTTTCAACTAGCCAATTTCTGATCCGAGCCGCTAAATCACCCTCCATCCCATGCCTCTGTAATTTGTGCAATAGCCTACCGTGGGGAACCTTTATCAAACGCCTTCCTGAAATCCATATATACCACATCAACCGCTTTACCCCCATCCACCTGTTTGATCACCGTCTCAAAAAACTCAAACGTTTGTGAGGCATGACCTACCCTTTTCAAAACCATGCTGACTATCCCTAATCAAATTATTTCTCTCTAAATTATTATAAATCCTATTTCTTAACTTTTTCCAACTCTTTTTTTGAACCCACAACCGAAGTAAGGTTCACTGGTCTATAATTACCAAGGTTGTCTTTACTCCCTTGAATAAGGGGACAACACTGGGTATCCTCCAGTCTTTTGGCACTATTCCTGTAGATAGTGATGACATAAAGATCAAAGCCAAGGACACTGCAATCTCTTCCCTGGCTTCCCAGAGAATCCAAGGATAAAGTTCATCCAGCCCAGGAGACTTAACTATTTCACACTTTCCAGAATTGCTAACACCATCTCCTTGTGAGCCTCAATCCTGTCTAGTCTGGTAGTCTGGAGCTCCGTATTCTCCTCGACAACATTGTTGTTTTTTTTCCCAGTGTGAATACTGACAAAAAAATTATTTAGAGCTTCCCCTAACTCCTCTGACTCCACGTACAACTTCCCACTGCTGTCCCTGACTGGCCCTAATCTTACTCTCGTCATTCTGAAATAAAATATATACTTTTAGAAAGCTTTAGGGTTTTCCTTGATCCTATCTGCTAATGACTTCTCATGTCCCCTCCTGGCTCCTTTTAGTTCTCTTTTTAGGTCTTTCCTGATTAGGTTGTAACTCTCAAGCGCCCTAACTGAGCTTTCATATCTCATCCTAACATAAGCCATCGCCTTTCTCTTGAAAAGAGTGCAACTTCTTTAGTAAACCACAGCTTCCCTCGCTTGACCACTTCCCTGCCTGGCAGGTACATACTTATCAATGTCATGCAGTAGCTGTTCCTTGAATAAGCTCCACGTTCCAATTTTGTCCATCCCCTGTAGTTTCCTTCCCTATCCTATGCATCCTAAATCTTGCTTATTTGCATCATAATTGCCTTTCCCTCAGTTAAAACTCTTGCACTGAGGTATATACCTATCCCTTTCCATCGCGAAAATAAACATAACTGAATTGTGGTCACTATCACAAGTGCTCACCTATCTCCAAATCTAACACCTGGCCGGGTCCATTACCCGTACCAAATCCAATGTGGCCTTGCCCCTTGTTGGCCTGTCTACATACTGTCAGGAAACCCTTCTGCGCACGCTGGACAAAAACTGACTCATCTAAAGTACTTGAACTATAGTATTCCCAGTCAATATTGGGGAAATTAAAGTCTCCCATAACAACTACCCTATTACCCTGGCTGTTATCCAGAACCATCTTTGCAATCCTTTAGTCTATATCCCTGGAACTATTTGGAGGCCTATAGAAAACTACCCAACCAGGTGACCTCCTTTCTTGTTTCAAACTTCAGTCCATACTCCCTCATAGACGAGTCCTCAAATGTCCTTTCTGCCACCTTAATACTGTCCTTGACTAACAATGCCACACCTCCCCCCTCTTTTTCCCATCTTCTCTGTTCTCACTGAAACATTTAAATTCTGGAACCAGCAACAGCCATTCCTCTCCCTGCTCTATCCGTCTCTCCGAAATGGCCACAACATCGAAGTCCCAAGTACAACCTGCTGCAAGTTCTCCGACCTTATTCTGGATGCTCCTGGCGTTGAAGTGGACACACTTCAGACCATCTTCCTGCTTGTTGTGCACTCGTCGACCTTGAAACCATGTTTCTGACATCACAACTGTCAATCTACTGGACACTGGAACTACAGTTTAGGTTCCCATCCCCCCAGCTGAATTCGTTTAAACCCTCCTGTATAGCATTAGCAAATTTCACCTCCCTGTCCCCATGATATTGGAACCCCTCTGGTTTAGGTGTAGACCATCCTGTTTGCAGAGGTTCCACCTACCCCAGAAAAAGTCCCAATTATCCAGGAACCCAAAACCCACCCTCCCGCACCATCCTTGCAGCCGCGTGTTCAATTCCCCTCTCTCCCTATTCTTCACCTCGCCAGCACGGACACCAAACCAGAGATAATAACTCTATTTGTTCGAGCCCTAAGCTTCCACCCTAGCTCCCTGAATTTCTGCCTTAAATCCCCACCCTTTTTCCTACCTATGTGGACCATGACTTGGGGCTGCTCCCCCACCCCCTCAAACACGATCAGAGACATCATGAAACCTGGCACTTGGGAGGCTGCCAACTGTGAGTCTCTCTCATTCCCACAGAATCTCCTATCTGTCCTCTTAACACCTCTGTCCTCAGCTCCTGGAAAAATGGATCCATTGCAATGATGGTCTTGAATGAAGTATATTAAAGTGGTAATTCTGTTTTCAAATTACATTCTTTTGCTCACCAGGTTGTTTGTGTCCTTCCTTCTAATCGCAAAGACAAATATGATACCATCAAGAAATACTTGTGCGTTGAATGCCCAACCCCAAGTCAGTGTGTAGTTGCTCGCACCTTAAGTAAGCCACAAGCATTGATGGCTATTGCAACAAAAATTGCATTACAAATAAACTGTAAAATGGGTGGTGAACTGTGGAGTGTCGAGATTCCAGTAAGTATTTGCACTTGAATAGAACTCTCCATGCTTTTTTGTATCGCGAAATGATGTATTACTTTAGCAGTTTTTTTCGCTAATTAAGTAAATCAGACTATAGTCTTTGATATTAAAGACTGGTTTGTTGTATTACAGCAAAAGAGACCAATGTTGTTTCATGTTTCCTGGATTGTGGGTTTAAACATCCATCAAACCAAGAATGCAGTAACAAATCAGCTGTCCATAGTCTTGCAAGGCAAAATGGTGACGCTGAATTGGAAGGCCTTATGGTTTTGGTGCTAACCTAGCTATCAGAGGTAGTCAGTTCAAATCCAAATCTGACTTTGTAAACACATTTTAATTGAATGTAATTTCCTGATCTTTATATCTGGAAAAATTAGTATGAAAGCTGCTGGTCTATTGTAGAAGCACAGTTAGTTCATTGATGGCCTTCAATCCTGAAGAAGGGCTCATGCCCGAAACGTCGATTCTCCTGCTCCTTGGATGCTGCCTGACCTGCTGCGCTTTTCCAGCAACACATTTTCAGCTCTTCAAAGCAATGAACCTATCTTTTTCACTGGGCCAGACCCACATGCAAACTTAGTCCTGCACTGGTTGATTTTTAAAGATCTGCCAGAGTTGTCCACATGCTAAAGAATAATTTACTTCTTCCCTTCACTAAATCAAACCTGTATAATAGGAACATGGTGAAATGAGGTATTGGTATTGGAGTGCTTTGTCCATTATGGATTAGAGTATATATTACTCCTGTATAAGTACCTATTTGACTATATTGTAAGTGCAAATTCATGCCTCTTTGTTCCTCGCATTTTGGACTGGCGAGATCTTTTTTTTCTTTTCTTTCCTTGAAAGTCCTTGAAATGAGATAAAGTTTGGGTCATTAATCTAAGAACTGGCTCTTAGCTTGTTTTTTGAAAGATTTGAAAGCAATTCACAGACACATAGGTCTTCCAGTGCAGGAGGAGGCTGTTTGGCCCATCATGCCTGCACCAGCTTGTTAAATGAGCATCTTCACTTGAGTTAGGACCACTTCTGGATTTAACACCAGCCATTCTTGCTTGTTGATCTCAAGTTGTTCAATGACCATCGAAACTTGGTGATTCAATTGCTTGGAGCATATCACATGCAAATAGGATGGTCTGTTTGATTTTAAGTAAAAATAACTATAATAAAAATTGTGAAGAGTCTATAATAGTCTCCTTTTGTTTTTAAAAAACAATGGAACCTTTGGTACAGAGGTTAATTTCCCTTGTGGATTTGGGAAGATGCTGTGGTGTCAACTGATTTTGGCTTGATTGCATTCTAAAGTATGGGTGACTTAATGTGGTGAATGTTTTACAGCTCAAACAGCTCATGGTGGTTGGCATAGATTGTTACCATGATAATGCTGCTGGGAGGAAGTCCATTGCAGGATTTGTAGCCAGTATTAATCAGTCAATAACAAGGTAAGTTCCAAGTGGAAGGTATCTTTAGAACACTTTTTAAATTTATCCTAATTAGTTACAATGAAAGCATATCCCTTCTCCATATAAAGTTGACATTTCTTCCTTAATGTTTGCATTGAAATCAGTTTAAATATGTGGGGTTTTGGAAATGTACTCATTGAGGGAAGCTGGAAGGTATTAATATACAACACAAATCAAACCTCAAGGTGAAAGTTGTTTTTTTTTCTTTCTGACTTTTTTTTTCCTTTTCTTCTCTCCAACCCCACTTCAGACTTTCCTATTTCCGCTTTATACAAAACTCTGCAGTTAATAACTTGGCACTTGCAGTTAGAATGAAATGAAATAGATTATGGCATTTTTTTTGTCATTCACTTGTGGCGTTTGAGCATTGTTGGCTGGGCCAGCATTTGTTGCCCTTACCAGTTGCCCTTTAAGGTGCTAGTGAGCTTCCTTCTTGAACCATCTAAGATTAGGGAGGGAATTCCAGGATTTTGACCTGGTGATGCATTTCTAAGTCAGGATAGTGAGCAGTTTGGAGAGGAACATGGAAGGGGTGGTGTTCCCTTGTATCTGATGCTCTTGTCCTTTTAGATGGCACTGGTTTAGAAGGTGCTATCTAAGCAGCTTTAGTGAGTTACTGCAGCACAACTTGTACACAGTGCTACTCCTGAGATTCAGTGATTGTAAGAGTGGATGCTTACAGATGTAGTGCCAATCAAATGGGCTATTTTGTTCTGGATAGTGTCAAGCTGCTTGTGTTGTTGGGGCTGGACTCGTTCAGGCACACCCCTGACTTGTGCCTTTTAAGTTCATGAGATAGTAATAATAAGTTGTCGATCGTGGACAGGCTTTGGGGAATAAGGAGGTGAGTTACTTGCAGTATTCCTAGCCTCTGAACTGCTCTTGCAGCCACTCAGTTTGTGGTGATTCCAGTTGAGCTTCTGGTCAATGGGAACCTTCAGGATGTTGAGAATGGAGGATTCCGTGTCCGCCGTCTTATGTGCCAGGTATGACTCCAATCAGTGGAGAGTTTGTCCCTGATACCCATCGATTCCAGTTCAGCTAGGGCTCCTTAATGCCACACTTGGTTATCAAGGTATTTCCTCACCTCCCCTCTGCAATTCAGGTCTTTTGTTCATACAAAGAACAAAAAGAACAAGGAAAATTTACAATCCAGGAACAGGCCCTTTGGCCCTCCAAGCCTGAACCAATCCAAATCCACCTTCTAAACCTGTCGCCCAATTCCTAAGCATCTGTTTCCCTGTGCTCCCCATCTAGTCATGCACCGGTCCAGACACATCTTAAATGAAACTACCGTGCCTGCCTCTACTACCTCTGCTGGCAACACGTTCCAGGCAACGTGTTCCAGGCACCCACCACCCTCTGTTTAAAATACTTGCGTGTATCCCTCTTAAACTTTTTACCTCTCACCTTGAAAGCATGACCTCTAGTTATTGAATCTTTCACCCTGGGAAAACCGTGCCTGCCTCTACTACCTCTGCTGGCAACACGTTCCAGGCACCCACCACCCTCTGTTTAAAATACTTGCGTGTATCCCTCTTAAACTTTTCACCTCTCACCTTGAAAGCATGACCTCTAGTTATTGAATCTTTCACCCTGGGAAAACGCTTATCTCTATCTACCCTGTCTATACCCTTCATGATTTTGTAGACCTCAATCAGGTCCCCCCTCAATCACCTTTTTTCTAATGAAAACAATCCTAACCTACTCAAGCTCTCTGGCAACATCCTCGTAAACCTTCTCGGCACCCTCTCCATTTGGTAATGTGGCGACCAGAACTGTACACAGTGTTCTAAATGCGGCCGAACCAAAGTAGTGTACAACTTTAACATGTCCTGCCAGCTCTTATACTCACTACCCCGTCCGATGAAGGCAAGCATACCATGTGCTGCCTTGGCTACCCTATCCACCGGTGCTACAACCTTTCGGGTACGATGGACCTGAACTTCCAGATCTCTGTGCTCATCAACTTTTCCCAAGGCTCTTCTGTTTACTGTATAATTTAGCTTTAGAATTAGACTTCCCAAAATGTATCACCTCACATTTGCCTGGATTGAACTCCATCTGCCACTTCTCTGCCCAACTCTCCAGTCTATCTATATTCTCCTGTATTCCTTGGTCCTCTATGCTTTCTGCTACTCTACCCATCTTTGTAATCTGCAAACTTGCTGATCATACCAACAGTGCCCTCTTCCAGATCACTTATGTATATCACAAACAACAGTGGCCCCAACACTGACCCCTGTGGAACACCACTGGTCACCTTTCTCCATTTCAAGAAACTTCCTTCATCGATCTTGGTCACTCAAAGAACTCTTGGTGAGGTACGATCTCCCCCACACAAAACCATGTTGCCTATCACTGATGAGCTCTTTCTTTTCCAAATATAAATAGATTTTATCCCTCAGTACCTTCTCCACAACTTTCCCACCATTGACGTCAGGCTCACTGATCTGTAGTTACTCTGAATATCCCTACTACCCTTGTACAGGGGCACAATATGAACAACCCTCCAGTCTTCCAGCGCCTCACCTGTGTTTAAGGATGCCACAAAGATATCTGTCAGGGCCCCAGCTAATTCCTCTCTCGCCTCCCTCAGCAATTTGGGATAGGTCCCATCTGGTCCTGGGGATATGTCCACCTTAATAACCTCTAGCCTACCCAACACATCTTCCCTACTTATGTCAACGTGATCCAGAGTAATCAAACTTCTATCACTAATCTCAACATTCATCATGTCTCTGTCCTCAGTGAACACTGTTGCAAAGTATTCATTCAGAATCTCACCCATTCTCTTGGGTTCGACACACAGCCTTCCTTCCCTATCCTTTAGTGGACCAATCCTTTCTCTAGTTACCCGCTTGCTGTTTATATAAGAATAAAAGGCTTTGGAGTTCTCCTTAATTCTGCTCGCTAAAGCTATTTCATGACCCCTTTTAGCCGGCTTGATTCTTTGTTTAAGACTTGTCCTACTCTCCCGATATTCCTCCAGGGCCCATTCTGTTCTTAGCTGCCTGGACCTTATCTGCGCTTCCCTTTTTCTCTTGGCTAGTCGGACGATTTCTCCTGTCATCCAAGGTTCACGAATCTTGCCTTTCCTATCCTTTGCTTTCAGCGGGTCATGCCGCTGTTTGAACCAAGGCTGTAATGAGGTCAGGAGCCAGGTGTCACTGAGCAAGTTATTGCTGAACAGGAGTGGCTTGATAGCACTATTGATGACTCTATCCATCTCACTACCTATGATTTGAGAATAGAACATTGTGGCGGTAATTGGTCAGGTTGGATTTGTCCTTTTTTTATGTACAGGACATACCTGTGGAATTTTCCACATAGTTAGGTGCCAGTGTTATAACTCTACTGGAACAGCTTGGCCAGGGGAGTGGCAAGTTCTGGAGCACTGGTCTTCAGTGCTAATTACCAGAATGTTGCCAGGGCCCATAGCCTTTGCAGTATCCAGTGTCTCCAGCTGTTTGTTGATACCACGTGGAGTGAATCGACTTGGCTGAAGACTGGTATCTGTAATGCTAGGGACCACAGGAGGAGGCTGAGATGGATCATCCTCTGTTTCTGGATTAATAATCTAGCAATAATATCACGAGGCCATCACCTCCCATCTGACCTGATGCTTTCAGGTGGAGTACCTTATTTACTGCAACCTCTAAACCAAGGAGTGGCAGATGGAGTTTAATTTAGATAGATGTGAGGTGCTGCATTTTGGAAAGGCAAATCCGGGCAGGATGTATATGCCTTAATGGTAAGGTCCTGAGGAGTGTTTCTGAACAAAGAGACCTTGGAGTGCAGGTTTATAGATACTTGAAAGTGGAATCACAGGTAGGCTGGATTGTGAAGATGATATAGATAAGCTGCAGAACTGGGCAGAAAGGTGGCAAATGGAGTTCAATGTAGCTAAGTGTGAGGTGATTCACTTTGCCTTTATTGGTCAGTGCATTGAGTATAGGAATCGGGAGGTCACATTGTGGCTGTACAGGACATTGGTTAGGCCAGTTTTGGAATACTGTGTTTAATTCTAGTCTCCCAGCCATAGGCAAGATGTCGTGAACCCTAAAAGGGTTCAGCAAAGATGTTGCCAGGGTTGGAAGGTTTGAATTGTAGGAGAGGCTTAATATACTGGGGCTATTTCCCTAGAGCATCGAAGGCTAAGGGATGACCTTTATAGAAGTTCATAAAATCATGGGCATGGATAGGGTGAACTATCAGTGTCTTTTCTCCCGGGTGGGGGGAGTCCAAAACTAGAGGGCATAGGTTTAAGATAAGAGGTGAAAGATTTAAAAGGGACCTAAGGGTCAACTTGCTCACGCAGAGGGTGGTGCATGTATGGAACAAGCTGCCAGAGTTAGTGGTCAAGCTGGTTACAATTACAACATTTTAAAAGGAATCAGAATAGATACATTAAATAAGAGAGGTTTAGAGGGATATAGGCCAAATGCTAGCAATAAGACTAGCTTAATTTAGGATATCTGGTCAGCATGGATGAGTTGAACCAACTAATCTGTTTCCATACTGTACATCTGACTCTAAATCCTCTGCTAAATATGCCATGTTCTGAAGGTTGGTTGATGAAGTAAGCAGTTAGTACTTAAACAATCGTGCAGTTTTTAATCTGATGTTTTTAGTGTTTAGTTCTAAGGTTGTAATTTCTTACAAATGGTCTCGTCTGTTCAGCAAGTTATTTTGACTATGGCACATGATTTGTTCATTTCAGGGTCTTTGGCAGTTTGAAATAAAAGTTTCTGTGAAGTTGGCCTAGCTGCAAACAACATTCTAGGATGGCATAGCAACCAAAATCTGAAATGTGAGGTTGCAGAAATGCTGATGGGAGTTTAGCTCTGTTCTCCTGTACTGAGCAGAATTTTCTACACTGGAATAAAATTGTCAGTTTGCCTGACTTGTCGATTAGTCAACATTTAAAAGCTAGAAATTAAACTAAAGGAAAATCTTAAGCTTTTAGTAGGAAGTAGATCTGTGGAATTGCTGTATGCATACAATTTGAAGAAATGATGCAGCAGAGTTTAACTGGAATATTTGCTTTACACAGTTTAGGAGATTTTTATTTTAATTTCAATTTTTTTTTAATCCTCTGCACACTCATTGCTAAATATGAATTTAAATGTCAATCTTGTGTGAAGGATTGCATCACCAACTTTTCACATAATAAAGTTGAAGAATAATAACTAATGTGGTCTTTGACCAGGTGGTTTTCTCGCTGCATCTTGCAAGAGCGTGGACAAGAACTTGTAGATGGATTAAAAGTTTGTTTACAAGGTAGGTCGATGCTTGAATTGAATAAAGATGTTCTATACTTACACATGAAATGTCTTTAAGTGTATTACCAGCAGATGGGAATGCAGGACATCACATCCCCAGGATGAAACCTGGCTTAATAAACCATCTATTGTTTCTGCAGTTTTTTTTCAGAGTCTGATAGTCATTAAACGTTTTTCCAAAAGGCTGCCAATTTACTTTGAGGAAAAGAACATCAAAGGTTATTACATGCAAGGAAAGCAAAACCACCAACAATTCTATACTGTATAAGAGCTATTTGAGACAGTTTTCTTTCATGCATCAAAAAAAAGTATTCTCAAGTTGACAGACACTCAGACATCTGTGAAGGGTCACCATATTTCCCACTTTAAAGTTCCTTAATCAGTGGGCACAACTACGCTTAGCTAATCTGTGCATTCACTCTGCTGTCGTCTTCATGAGACTATTAAAGAAACGGTTAACTCGGATTACATACTCCTTTTAACAAAGTATTCTTTTAGGCTCATTCATTCGACAGCCTTATAGTATACCCTCATTTCTGGCACCTTTTGTTTTAAAGCCTGGATATTGAGACAATTATAGTGAAGCTTGGTATTCATCATTGTTGCTCCTTTTAAAGCAAATGTGTGTCTGCATGTGAGCAGTTGAGTGCAGAAATTAAGCTGATGCTGCTGTTAATAGAACATAGAAAAGTACAGCACAGAACAGGCCCTTTGGCCCACGATGTTGTCGAGATTTAATCCTAATGTAAAATATAGTAACTTAACCTACGCACCCCTCAACTCACTGCTATCCATGTGATTGTCCAGCAGTTGCTTAACTGTCCCCAATGACTCCGCTTCCACCACCACCGCTGGCAATGCATTCCATGCATTCACAACTCTGAGTAAAGAACCTACCCCTAATGTCTCCTTTATACCTTCCTTCTAATAGCTTCAAACTATGACCCCTCCTGCCAGTCAATCCTGCCCTGGGGAAAAGTCTCTGGCTATTGAGTCTATCTATTTGTCTCATTATTTTGTACACCTCGATCAGGTCTCCTCTCTTACTCCTCCTCTCCAGAGAGAAAAGTCCAAGCTTATTCAACTTTTCTTCATAAGATAAGCCCTCCAGTCCAGGCGGCATCCTGGTAAACCTTCTTTGCACCCTCTCCAAAGCCCTCTATCTTTCCTATAGTAGGGCAACCAGAACTGGACACAATATTCCAAGTGTGGTCTCACCAAGGACTTGTAGAGCTGCAGCAAAACCTCGTGGCTCTTGAACTCGATCCCCCTGTTAATGAAAGCCAAAATACCATATGCTTTCTGAACAACCCTATCCATTTGGGTGGCAACTTTGAGAGATCTATGAACTTGCACATCCAGATCCCTCTGTTCCTCCATACTGCCAAGAATCCTGTCTTTGATCCTGTATTCAGCAGTTGAGTTAGACCTTCTAAAATGCATCACTTCACATTTATCCAGGTTGAACTCCATTTGCCATTTTTTCAGCCCAGTGCTGCAGCCTGCAGTAGCCCTCTATACTAATGATGACACCTCCAACCTTTGTGTCATCTGCAAATTTACTAACCACCTCCTCATCCAAGTCGTTTCTAAAAACTGCAAAGAGTAGAGGCCCAAGAACAGAGCCCTGTGGGACCCCACTCAACACTGACCCCAGGCAGAATACTTTCCATCTACAACCACTCTCTGCCTTCTGTCAGCCAGCCAAATCTGAATCCAGGTAGCCAAATCTCCCTGTATCCCAAACTTTATGAATGAGCCGACCATGGGGAACCCTATCAAATGCCTTGCTAAAGTCCACACACACCACATCCACTGCTCGACCTTCTTCGACTTGTCTTGTCACCTCCTCAAAGAACTCAATAAGATTTGAGAGGCATGACCTGCCCCACACAAAGCCATGCAGACTGCCTTTAATCACACAATGCTTTTCCAAATAGTCATAAATCCTATCCCTCAGAATTCTTTCCACAAGTCTCCAGTACAATTGCTGGAGTGTTGTATGGCCCCATAACCTGTATCCAGTGTCTCCAACCATTTCTTGATATCACGTGGAGTGAATCGAATTGGCTGGAGCCTGGTATCTGTGATGCTGGGGAGCACTGGAGGAGACCGAGATGGATCACCCACTCGGCACTTCTGGCTGAAGATTGCTGTGAAAGCTTCAGCCTTATCTTTTACACTGATGTGCTGGGCTCCTCCATCATTGAGGAGGGGGATATTTCCTTCAGTGGGTTGTTTAATTGTCCCCCACCATTCACGACTGGATGTGACAGGACGCAGAGATTAGATCTGATCTGTTGGTTGTGGGATCACTCAGCTCTGTCTATCACTTACTCCTTATGCTGATTGACATGTAAATAGTCCTGTTTGGTATCTTCACCGGGTTGACACCTCACCTTCAGGTCTGCCTGGCGCTGCTCCTGGCAAGCCCCTCCTGCTCTCTCCATTGAACCAGGGTTGATCCCTTGGCTTGATGGGAATGGTTGAGTGGGGGATGTGCCGGGCCATGAGGTTACAGATTGTGCTGGAGTACAGTTCTGTTGCTGTTGATGGCCCACAGTGCCTCAAGGGTGCTCATTGTTGAGTTGCTGGATCTATTTGAAGTCTGTCCCATTTAGCATGGTGATGGTGTCACACAACACGATGGAGGGCATTCTCAATGTGAAGGTGGGACTTTGTCTCCACAAGGACTGCGTGTTGGTCACTCTTACCGATACTGTCATGGACAGATA
>NC_057715.1:120443267-120446370 GCF_004010195.1 Chiloscyllium plagiosum | reverse complement strand
CCTCAAAGAATTCAATAAGACTTGTAAGGCAAGACCTACCCTTCACAAATCCGTGCTGGCTGTCCCTAATCAAGCAGTGTCTTTCCAGATATTCATAAATCCTATCCCTCAGTACCCTTTCCATTACTTTGCCTACCACCGAAGTAAGACTAACTGGCCTGTAATTCCTGAGGTTATCCCTATTCCCTTTTTTGAACAAGTGCTTTTGGTTTCTCCCTAATCCCTCCTGCCAAGCCTTTCTCGTGCCCCCTCCTGGCTCTCCTCAGTCCATTTCCGAGCTTCTTTCTAGTACGCTTGTAGTTCTCTAAAGCTGTGCTAGATCATTGCTTCCCCCACCTTATGTAAACTGCCTTCTTCCTTTTGACGAGAAGCTCATCTGTTCTGGTCATCTAAGGTTCCTTAATCTTACCCCTTCTTACCTGTCTCAGAGGAACAAATTTGTGCATCACTCTGAACAACTGCTCCTTAAAGTAGTCTCCACATGTCTGCTGTGCCCTTTCTGTGGAACAATTGCTCTCAATCTGTACTTCTCAACTCCTGCCTGATAGTTAATTGTGGAAATGGAAATTATGATGCTGCTTTCCCTCAGTAACTGCTCCTTTTTCTCTCTAAGGCTATGGTAAATATGAGGCAGTTGTGATCACTGTCAAAGTGTTGTCCCACTGCGAGATCTGACATCTGTCCTGGCTCATTGCTGAGTGCCAAATCCAAAATGACCTCTCCCCTCGTCGATCTGTCTACGTACTAAGGAAACCCTCCTGAACACACCTGACAAAAATGGCTCCATCCAAACCATCTGCACTAAGGAGGTTCACTAACCTATCTACCTGCGACTCCACTTCCAAGGAACTATGAACCTGCACTCTATTGTTTCTTTGTTCAGCAACAGTTCCCAGGACTTTATTAAGTGTACAAGTCCTGCCCTGATTTGCCTTCCAAAATGCAGAATCTCCCATTTATGTAACTTAAACTCCATTTGCCACTCCTCGGCCCACTGGCCCACTTTTGTTATTAAGATTAGATTCGCTACAGTGTGGAAACAGACCCTGCGGCCCAACAAGTCCACACTGACCCTCCAAAGAGTAATCCACCCAGACTCATTTCCCTCTGACTAATGCACTTAACACTATGGACACTTTAGCATAGCCAATTCACCTGACCACATCTTTGGAATGTGGGAGGAAACCAGAGTAGCTGAAGGAAACCCAAGCAGTCACGGGGAGAATGTGCAAACTCCACACAGTCGCTTGAGGCTGGAATTGAATCTGGGTGCCTGGTTGTGAGGAAGCAGTGCTAACCACTGAGCCACCGTGCCACCCCCTGTTCAAGATCCTGTTGTTCTGAGGTAACCTTCTTCACTGTCCACTACACCTTCAATTTTGGTGTCATCTACAAATTTACTAACTATACCTCCTATGTTCACACCCAAATCATTTATATAAATGGCGAAAAGCACTAGACCCAACACCGAACCTTGTCGCACACCACTGGTCACAAACCTCCAGTCTGTAAAGTAACCCTCAAACACCACCCTCTGTCTTCTACCTTTGAGCCAGTTCTGTATCCAAACAGCTAGTTCTCCTTGTATTCTATGAGATCTAACCTTGCTAACCAGGCTCCCATGAGGAACCTTGTTGAATGCCTTACTGAAGTCCATATAGATCATGTGGACTGCCCTCATCAATCCTCCTCTTTATTTCTTGAAAAAAACTCAATCAAGTTTGTGAGACATGATTTCCCCCAAAGCCATGCTGACTATCCCTCATCAGATTTTACCATTCCAAAAACATGTAAATCTTGTCTGTACAAATACATGTAAATACAAACTTTCTCAAAAAAAATCGTTAACATGTAAATCCTGTCCCTCAGGACCCCCTCCAACAACTTACCCACCACCGATGTCCGGTTTACCAGTCTATAGTTCCCTGGCTTTTCCTTACCACCTTTCTTAAACAGTGGCACCATGTTAGCCACCCTCCAGTCTTCCAGCACCTCACCTGTGACTATCGATGATACAAATATCTCAGCAAGAGGCCCAGCAATAACTTCCCTAGCTTCCCACAAAATTCTAGGTTACACCTGATCGGGTCCTGCAGATTTATTCACTTTTATGTGTTTTAAGACATCCAGCACCATCTCCTCTGTAATATGGACATTTTAAGGTGCCACCATCTACTTCCTCACATTCTGTCTTCCATGACCTCTTCCACAGTAGACACTGATGCAACATACTTGTTTAGTATCTCCCCAAATGATTTGAGTATTGATGCAAGGTTAAAACATTTTTGATTTGTTTCATCATTTCTTATTAAGCAAAGCATCACATTAGCAGATCTTAGTACAGATGGCGAAGCAGGAACACAGACTGAGTGGGAGAAAATTGCCCGCAAAGATCTAGTGATTCCATGTGTCCAAAGATATGCTGTCATCACGTAGGGTTTGGTGTTCCAGTCCGCTCATATCACTAACTCAGTTTGGGCGGGCGGGGAGAAAACAGGTCTGGACATTACCAAATCCCTTCAGTAATTTTTCAAAAGGAACAACTGGGAACAGGTAGCAAAATACCAACATTTTAAAAAGTAAAATGGTTATTATTTTATATTCAATGTTAAATTATTTCAAGACCATTAATAATGCACTTTAATGTTAATTATTGATTAGTGTTAAAATTGAATTACATCTTACTCAAGGGAACATAACTTTAGAATTTTAACACTAACAGTCTTGTAAATTATGCCAGATTGGTCATTTCTAATAGGTTTGGAGAAACCTCAACAGTACAGCTTCTAAAGCAGCCGAGAGGTGTGAGGGAGGAGTAAAAGAATTCTGGGAAGTTTTTAGGTGGGTGAGCTCTAAACCAGAGACTTTACACCGTAGGGTCTCCCTCCAACCCACCGCCTCTAACCTTACTAAGAGTCTGTAAACTAGTTAAGTTTTCAGATTTGTTTTTTCTTCTCTCGCCTTGTTTAGTTGTGCGGGCTATCAGAGTAGAGGGATATGGATGTTATGGCAGTTGCGTGTTCCTCCTGCAGAATGTGGCAGGTGAGAGACACTTCACATGTCTCTGCTGACTACATCTGCGGGATGTGCACTCAACTCCAGC
>NC_057715.1:120416136-120442767 GCF_004010195.1 Chiloscyllium plagiosum | reverse complement strand
CCTATAGGTTTCTTTCTTTAGGCGAGTGCAGTAGTTTATTCAAATTTAAGCCAAGATGAGGGTGGGGACAATATCCATTTGTCTCATCTGATACCACTCCACAGGCCATGAAATGATGTATAAATGCTGCCTAGTGATCTTCCCTAATCAATGGGAAGACCACTCGCCTGGCATTATGGGCAAGGGTCCCTTTCTCCATAATATAGTGCATTGGATCCCAGATTTTTAAAAAAATCAAATACTTTTTAAGCGCAGTTTGTCAAGTTGAAGCTATGTCAGGATTACTTTGACATTTTGCAAACTATTACAATAAGCTGAGTTTGCTGTATTAACAAGTATCTTGTCCAAGTGAGCATCATTTATTTACTGTAGGTAAATAATTCAGGTTTTCATTATAACTACGTTTCTGATCATTTTGAGTACCTGTGATCTGCTGATCCACTGACTTTTACTCGATATTGAATGTCAACATGAATTCAATGATCTAATTTGGTTATTTAAAATTGCATTTTGAAGTTGTCTTTTTTTAAACAATTGTCAGTATTGGACAATTGAATTTGTGGGGATGCTAATTGCTGTTGATGTTTTTCTTTGAGAAACTTAATTTGTGTTCTTCCAAAGTCTGAGTATGTGGCAGAAACAGCCTACAGATTGTGAACAAAATATTCACATTTCTGATTTTATTAATGTTGCAAGAGTTTAACATTGGCAGGACTGCGAACATACATTGTGGTATTGCATGTTTATCTTAGCAGGGTGGCAAAATTAAGAGCATCACATCTTCAGATAAAATCGGTATTAGATTTTAGTTGACTCTATCAGCAGCCAAGAAATGAATAGATTTCTAGAAGGCAGATTCTGCAAACACCATGCATTGTAATAAATGTTGTGGTTTTAGTATACAAGAAACTATGGCCTAATGCAAATTAAAATGGACCCCAGTTTGCTAATACCGAAATACTGATCTCTGGAATGATAAAAGACATTTCTTGACTATAATTTTTGTTGGTTCTTGTGCAAAAAAAGGTTTGAACTATATTTAGTTATTGGAAGTTTTGAATATCAACTAATCAACAGCATAAAGTCCTGTTATGAATATTTACCAAATTCAATGTTAAATACGCAAGATAGATTTGCACTTTTTTTGTTAAAAGGGAAGTTGAAGTGTACCTGGAAAGGATCTACTGCTTCCTCTGGTTGTGTATGGCTTTATTTAGCTTGGTGAAAATATCTGTGCAAGATCTAGGGTATAGATTACTTTCTGTGAGGGAACTCTACTATAAGTATCCTTGCTTTATGTACTGTGTATGCTACCAACATGTCAGGTCCTTTAGCACTATTTGCACCTCTAACATGGTGAACTGCATTTTCTGTGGATGTGAATTATGACACTTGTCTAATGCTCAACTAAATTTTCTTCTTTTGGAATGTGGGCAGCATTGGTTGGGCCAGCAGTATTTACCCAGTCCTAACTGCTCTGTGGATGATGAGCTGCCATCTGGAACCATTGCACTCCATATGATGTAGGTACATGCATGGTTCTCAGGAAAGGAGTTCAAGGAGTCTAATCTTTTGCTGCATTCTTGGTTTATGCAGCTATAAACTTGCTTTGTACCATCTTGTTTTATTTCTGTATGTGCATTGGATCAATTCATAGCCAATTCAAAATAAAGGCGTTTGAGGTTTATGAATTGTGTAATATTTTTTCACACTTGAAAGTGTAACTATGCACAGTCCAGCTTTGCTTGAATTAGGTCTCTCTGCTTGAAGAACTGATGTTTTGCAGTTCAGACAACCATTTGGGGATTTGTGACCCTGTAATCATTTTGGTATCCACTATGTTGCTGATACAACCTTGTTCCTACCCTCTTTACACTCTATTTGATGCTTTGTTTGATTTATTAGTGAATGTTGTCTTTTGGTCCCTAGTTTGGATTTCTTTACAAATGAAAATATTTGCATCTAATCTTTCAAACTGCTTCATAATTTTAAGACTTATATCTGATCTCTCTTTGTCTATGTTCTAAGCTACATTTCCAGCCTGTTCAATATCTCCCTCTCCCTCTCCCGCACAGTGGGTTTTTTCTGAAAATCAACAATGAATTCATGGTCATTGCTAGACTCTTCAGTTTTTAAAATTGAATTCAAATTACACCATCTGCAAATTCAGGCCTGCATTCCCTTGAACTTTATCTGGGTCTTTGGGTTAACAGTCCTGTGATTTAGTATATCCTCTTGTTTGGAACTGAGTTGAGAGTTGAACTTTGAGCACCAGCTTCTTTTTAAAAGGAGAACAGGCCTGTGAAAATAATTGCAGGTTAATTGTAGTTGTAAGATATTGCAGATGTTTCAGCACCAGGGTATGTTGTGCTCAGGGAATGTAGCTAACTGGATGTGGTAATAGCCAAATAACGAGAGGCTGGTGCTGACCTTTTCACAATGTGGTAAAAGCAGAAACGATGGATCAAACTGGTTCTTTGGGCAGAATGCTGTGTTCTCAGAAGCTGCTGGATTTGGAGGCTGTTTTTTATGTTTAGTTTAAAATGTTGAATGTTCTGAGAGAATCCCAGTTCATAAGAAATGTGAATATTCATCAAACCTGCTGAAAGCTGCATTGGCTGGTGACTTCGGAATTTAAGCAAGAACACATTGTTAAAAGATTCCAGTTAGAAGACTCAGTACTCATTGTTGAAATGGTTATCGAACTAGAAGATTAAACTTTATTTTATTTCTTAAAACTGAGAGGGAGTTGTGATTAGAGATTGGATTTAAATCATTTACTAGAATACCTTATTTAGCTTTGCTCTACAAGAGTTACAGAATTAATAAATTAATTTCTGTTTTAACAGCCATCAGACACCAAAGCTATAATTTAAAGCTAGTTAAGAGCAGTTGATAATTTTGAAGGTCATCCAATGGATTTGCGTCACAGTAGAATTAAAATAATGTTAATAAGTCTGCTTTGGTTTAGCTTGCTATTCCCCTGTCATTACAGTAGCTATATCTTTTCAGTTCTTGTATTATTGTGTAAATCTCTGGCACTTTCTAGTGTCAATGTATCATTTTTGTGCAGTTCTGTTTATTTCATCCCTATAACAATAGCTTAACATGGATTCAATAAAATAAATCAAACTCTCTATTCCCACAGGGAATATAAAGTACTGAATGAGACTGTTCTTAAGTAGTGTTCACGCTGCATGGAAGCCTCCACGCTTTGTTTAACCATTAGCAAGGTTGCTCTGGAATCTGCTGCATTCTATCACCAGCTCCTCTCCATCCTTCAATTTTCTGTTATGTTACTTGTCTACAATGTGCTTTTGGAAGAAATTTAATAACTAAAATGTTGGGCAGACTAAAGGCAGTGCTACAAACTCCTATCCATTTGGAAAAACTTGCAATCTTGACAGCTGAGCTGAATGTCTGACCCTATGCAAGAACAGAAGATGCTGGAAAAGCTCAGCAGGTCTGGCAGCATCTGTGAAGAGAAATCAAAGTTAACGTTTTGAATCTGGTGACCCTTCCTCAATCTCCTCTGACCCTATATGCTCAACATCCCAAAAACTGCATACTTCCATAACTGTTACTCTTTTAGTCTCAACTTGGGTCACCTTTTAAATCTCCTATCTATGCTGTTGTTACCTGTGGATTCAACTATTACAATTCCTTTACTATGCAGTCTGTCAACTTGTATGCTTTGTAACTTTGAGCTCGCCCAAAGATCCTGTGTTCCAACTCAGACCTTATTTTTCCCCATCAGTCTTGTGTTAACAGAAATGACTGCCAGACCAAAATACCGTGCAAGAACTGTAACAAACGCTACATTAGTCAAACAGGCAGAAAACTAGCCATCAGGATACACTAACATCACTAGCATAAAAAGACATGACCCACTCTCACTGTAGTATCCTTACATACAGATAAGGAAGGACACCACTTCAACTGGGACAACACATCCATCCTAGGACAAGCCAAAGAGAGATGCTCATGAGAATTCCTAGAAGCATCGCATTCCAACTGGAAGTCTATCAACAAACACGTTGACCTGGACCCCATTTATGACACCCTGAGAAAAAGAACAGGAAATGGCATTAACAACCCAACCAAACCCAAATGTATAAATAGAAAGCAGGAAATATCAGCAGTGCTTTGTCTGGAGGCTTACCTAGAATGGTGACGAAACCATTCCAACTCCAGAACCTCAACCTGAGCTACAAATCTTCTCAAAACCCGCTCTTGTGTGAACTACTAACGTTGACCGGGGAGCCTCCTATAAATGTTCATATGTTTTAAGAGTCCTTTTGAGAGCCTTTTTTCTCTATTGCTGAATCTGCAATAGCCTGTACTCCACTCTGATCTTTTATCTGTTTACAGCTTTTAGAAGTTTTACTTTGAGCACAGAAAATATAAGCAGAAGAGTGCAGCAGAAATTAGAACCAGAGAGTGGTAATGGTTTAAAAAGTCACAGCTTGAAGTTCTTTACCAAATATTTACTTTTCATAGAATCCCCAAATGAGTTAAAGGCACAAATGGAAATAAAAGTGTATAATTTGATAGCTATTACAGGTCTGGTTGGAGGGGATTTGGAAGTTTTAATAAGTGAGAAGGTGGTGAGAGTAGCTTTGTTAAAGGATGCTATCCCTATGCTGGGGAGTAGTGATATCGGTGCAACAGATCATGTGGAATCCAGTTGTGTGGAGTGGCATGTGAAGTCACAGACTGGAGTCCTCTAAAAGCTTTCAAAGAGTTAGACCATATGACCATAAGAAATAAAAACAGGAATAGACTATTTGACCACTCAAGCTTGCTCCATCATTCAATAGAATTATGGCTGGTCTAGCATTTTTCACATCCACATTCCTGTCTTCCTCATGATCCTTGACACCCCTATTGATCAATAATTTATCAATCTCAATATTAAATATACAGAATGACTCTTTCACCCTCTGCCCCCACAGCAAAAAGTTCTAAAGACTTCATGCTCAGAAGAAATTACTCCACATCTGTCTCAAATTGTGGCACCCCTTTATTATGATACTGCCCTCTGGCCCTAGACTCCCCCAAGAGGGGAAGCATCCTCTCAGCATTTACCCGGCCAAGCCCCTTAAGAATCTTTTTGGCTTTAATGAGAGCACCTCATTCTTTTAAATTCCAGTGAGTAGAGTCCCAGCCTCTTTAGCCTTCATTCATCAGATAATCCTTCCATGCTAGGGAGTCATCCGAGTAAACTTTCTCTAAACTGCCCCTGATGAAATGATACCTTCCCTTAAGGGGTCCAAGGCTGCTGCCAGTACTCCAGATGTGTTCTCACCAGCACCTTGTACAATAAGGCTCCTCCCTTTTTACTCCAACTTCCTTGAAGGAGTAAGGGCCAACATTCCAACAGCCATTTCCATTCCTGATTACCTGCTGCTACCTGTGTGCTATCTTTCTCTAATTTGTGCATAAGTATTCCCCAGTGTCTGTGTTGCAGCTTTCTGCAGCCAACGTCAGGTCAAATAGCCTATGTGAAATAGAAACAGATGGCCTGCAACCAAAAGTTTTATAGGAAGTGGCCTGCAGAGATAATGAAGGCATTGGTCAAAATATTCCAGAATCCTGGGAGAGTTCCAGTCGATTGGAAAGCTGCCAATGTGATTCCTCTGCTCAAGAAGTGAGACAGACAGCAGGAAGCTGTAAGGCAGTTAGTTTAACATCTGTTGTTGGAAAAATGCCAGTGTCAATTCCAAAGGAAGAAATAGCAGGTCATTTGGCAAAGCTTAATGCAATCTGAGTCAACATGGTTTTGTGAAAGGGAAATCGTGTTTGACATTTACTAGAATTCATTGAGGAGTAAAGCTGATAAAGGGGAACTGGCAGATGTAGTATAGTTTGATTTCCAGAAGGATTTTAATAAGGTGTCACAAAAGGTTTTTGCACAAAAATGAGCTCACAGTATTGGGAAATGTGTTGGCAATGATTGAGGATTGGTTAACAGAAGATGGAAAGTCTGGGTGAATGGGTCTTTCTTCTGACTGGAAAGCCATCGGTGTAGTGCCATGAAGATCAGCTCTAGGGTCTCAATTATTTCCAGTCTCCGATTACTTGGGGGAGGGTGCAGCGTATAATGTCTCCAAAAGTGCTGACAATTAGAGGGTGTGTCATGGTGAGAGCTTAGGGGAATCTGCAGGACAGGTTGAGTAAACTATATGGGTAGGAAAGATTTAGAAGGATATGAGCAAAGTGCAGAGAAATGGGGTTAGTGTGGATGGACATTATAGTTAGAATGGAACAGTTTTGGCTCGAGGCCCTGTTAATCATGCTGTAGGACTCTGACTCTAAATGGGCAGAAATTTGGTAAATGACTTATGTTCTTACATTTCCCTGCATCAGAAAGCAGATTATTATTTAAATGGAGAGACAGAGTGACGTGTTCTTGTGCATGAATTGCAAAAAAAAGTTAGCGTGTAAGCACTGCAAATATGAAGGCAAATAGAATTTTGACTTGTAGGAGGTTGGAATTTTAAAAAGGTGTTGGTGAGGCCATACCTGGAATACTGTGTACAGCTTTGCTTTCTCTGTTGAGCAAATCACCCATGATCTTGTTGAATGGAGGTTGGAAGGGGAGATGAAAGAGTCAAATACCCCATTCTGATGAAGTCACCAGTGATAGTTGTACCTTCATTATTCAAGCCCTGAGCTCGGGAAAATGTATCCCTAAAGCTTTTACAACTCTATTTCAACAAAGCAGCTAGCCTTAGCTTTTGGTTCTCTATGGCTATTGTTAATAAAGGAATAAGAGTGACCATTTCACATCTCCATTTTTTTTTGCCATTGAGACCATTTAGCCACTTTTTGATAATATCCTCAGTTAACAAAAATTTATCCGTCTCGGATTTAAAAGTATCAGTGGCTTTGTCAATTGTCATTTTGTGGAGGACCAATCCCTTTTTACACTTTTCATGTGTAGAGGTTTTGTAATTTCACTCCTCAAATAGCTGACCCTAATTTTTAGATAAAATGTCTCTGAACGGAGACGACTTAAGAACAAAGAAAATTTAAAGCCCCAGGAACAGGCCCTTCGGCCTCCAAGCTTGAGCCGATCTAAATCCACTGTCTAAACCTATTGCCCAATTCCTAAGGATCTGTATCCCTCTGCTCCCCACCTACTCCTGCATCTGTCCAGTCGCACCTTAAATGAATCTACCGTGCCTGCCTCTGCTGGCAACGCCGTCCAGGCATCTACCACCCTCTGTAAAATACTTTCCACGTGTATCCCCCTTAAACTTTTCATGTCACCTTGAACACATGACCTCGTTATTGAATCCCTCACCCTGGGGGAAAAAAACTTATCTACCCTGTTCAGCTCTTCATGATTTTGTAAACCTCAATCAGGTCCCCCCCCTCAATCTCCTTTTTTTTTCTAATGAAAACAATCCTAACCTACTCAACCTCTTCATAGCTAGCATCTTCCATATCCTGAAGAAGGGCTTATGCCCGAAACGTCGATTCTCCTGCTCCTCGGATGCTGCCTGGCCTGCTGTGTTTTTCCAGCCTTCCATACCAGGCAACATCCTCGTAAACCTCTGCACCCTCTCCAAAGCGTCCACATCCTTTTGGTAATGTGGTGACCAGAACTGTACACCGTATTCTAAATGCGGCCGAACCAATATCTTGTGCAATTTTAACATGACCTGCTAGCTCTTATACTCAATACCCTGTCCGATAAAGGCAAGCATACCAAATGCCGCCTTGACCACTCTATCCACCTGTGCAGCCACCTTCAGGGTACAATGGACCTGAACTCCCAGATCTCTCTGTTCATCAATTTTTCCCCAAGGCTCTTCCATTTACAGTATAGTTCGCTCTAGAATTAGACTTCCCAAAATGCCTCATCTTATATTTGCCTGGATTGAACTCTATCTGCCACTTCTCCGCCCAACTTTCCAGTCTATCTATATTCTCCTATATTCTTTGACCGTCCCCTATGCTTTTGCTACTCCACCAATCTTCGTGTCATCTGCAAACTTACTGATCAGACCAACAGTGCCCTCTTCCAGATCACTTATGTATATCACAAACAACAGTGGCCCCAGCACTGACCCCTGTGGAACACCACTGGTCACTTTTCTCCATTTTGAGAAACTCCCTTCAACTACTACTACTGTCTCCCGTTGCTCAACCAGTTCTTTACCCACCTAGCTAATGATGGTAACACCATTGAATGTCATGGGTTGTTGGTTAGGTTGTCTCTTATTGGAAATGGTTATTGCGTAGCATTTGTGTGGAATAAATATGTGCCATTGTCAGCCCAAGCCATTTCTTGACATCATGTGGAGTGAATCAAATTGGCTGAAGACTAGTATCAATGATGCTGGGGACCACTAGAGGAAACCGAGATGGATGAGCCACTCAGCATTTCTCGCTGAAGGTTGCTGACAAACCTTCAGCCTTATCTTTTGCACTGATGTGCTGGGCTCTTCCATCATTGAGGATGGGGATATTTCTGGAGCTGTCCTTCTCCAATGAATTGTTTAATTGTCTATTACCATTCACTGCAGGGCTTAGATCTGATCTGTTGGTTGTGGGATTGTCTATCTCTGTCTATCTTTAGGCTGTTTGGCACATAAATAGTCCTGTTTGGTGGCTTTGCTGGGTTGACACCTCATCTTCAGGTCTGCCTGGTGCTGCTCCTGGCATGCCCTCCTGCACTCTCCATTGAACCAGGGTTGATCCCTTGTCTTGATGGTAGTGATTGAGTGGGGGATATGACAGGCTATGAGGTTACAGATTATGCTGGAGTACAGTTCTGCTGCTGTTTGATGGCCCACAGCACCTCATGGATTCCCAGTTGAGTTACTGGATCTGTTTAAAGTCTGTCCCATTTAGCACGGTGATAGTGCCACACAACACTGAGGATATTCTCAATGTGAAGGTGGGACTTTGTCTCCATAAGTACTGTATTGATCACTCTTACCGATACTGTCATGGACAGATACATCTGCAGCCAGCAGATTGGTGAGGATGAGATCAGGTACGTTTTTCCCTCTTGTTGGTTCCCTCACCACCTGCCACAGACGCAGTCCAGGAACTATGTCCTTTTGGACCTGACCAGCTCGATCAGTAATGCTGCTGCTGACATTGGTGGTGGACATTCTGTGCCCTTTCCACCCTCTGTGCTTCCTTCAAGTGTTGATCAAAATGGAGGAGTCCTGATTCATCAGCCAAGGGAGGATAGGATGTGATAATCAGCAGGAGGTTTCCTTGCCTGTGTTTAACCTGAATCCATGAGACTTTGTGGGATCTGGAGTCAATGTTAGGGACTGTCTCAGAGCAACTCCCTCCCGACTGTATCTCGCTCTGCCGCCCCCTCTGCTGGGTCTGTCCTGCTGCTGGGACAGGACACATCCAGGGATGGTGATGGTGGGCTCTGGGATAGAGTCATACTCATTGAAACATACCTTTATAGACCATGTTAGGTTGTTGCTAGCCTACTCTGCGAGTTAGTTTCCCCAACTTTGGCACTAGCCCCTAGATGTTTGTAAGGAGGATTTTGCAGGTTGAACAGGCCTGTTTTCTACATCATTTCCGGTGCCTAGGTTGATGCCAGATGATCTGTCTGGTTTCATTTCTTGGAGTATTTGTTAAACGCAGCTGCTTACATATTTTATACCAATAGCTCTGTACAAAACAACAAGGAACTGAATTCTTGCTTTTGCATTTAAGCTTTATTTGTAGTGACACTGCACAACATTTAGATTATGGAATATGGGAACCTGAATCTCCATTTTATGGATTAGGGACATTTCATATGTACCAAACATTTGTGTAACATTTTGGAAAGTCATTAATTTAAACAGACTGTATGAAATATCAAATTTTAGCTTCTAGATACTCATGGCAATATGCTTTTCTGACTACTTTTCCATTTGCTTTGAATATTGAGTTTTAAAGCCTTTTATATTCCGATAAAAGAAAAAGGTTTGAAATGGAGGTAGTTAAGATGTTAATGGACTGGTGTTGTATTCTCAGTGCAAAAGGTTGGCAATTTTTCATAGCATTGTGATGAACAAATGCTTCATACTCATTGGGTTGGAAGATTCCCCCCCCCTGCCAGATCTGCTGCACAGTAAGTAAATAAGTGCATTACTGATGTATTAACGTTAACAAGCTAGAAGCAGTAAGGCTTTGAGTAAGTTGGGATGCCGGACAGGAGGATTAGGAAATTGGTTCTGATCCACTCGAGTGGTGCAATACAGCGTTTATTATTTTTGTTTAAATTGGGTTGTCTCAGTAGAAATAAGTTAATCATAGGGAGTCTACACGTGCAACTAATAGAAATAAAGCAGCTTGCATGTTCCTTTAAATTTGTCTTTGGAATAGTATAGTGGTGTTTAGGGCCTCTAAGCTGGTAAGCTTCATCTTGAACTGTTGTAATCCAAATAGAGATGAAGGAACAGTGAAATGTTTTGCGTGAGAATGGGTGTACACCTTGCTCATGGCTTCCCCCTGTATGTGTATCTGCTGCCCTCATCTCCACTGGTGATGTTTGAGCAGTAAATGTTTTACAGTACACTGTGGTATCACAGTGGGACAGTAGAATCAATGATGAGTGACAATCAAGTGGACTGCTTCAGCCTGGATTATGTCAGGTTTCTTGAGTGAAGAGTAATGTATCAGCCAGTCACATGAGTGTTCCATTACATTCCTGACTTGAGCCTTGTAGGTGGAGGACAGAGTTTAGGAAGCAGCCTCTTTCCTGCTTCAGTAGCCATGGCATTTACGTAGCTGACATTCTGATCAGTGGAGGATTTTTTTCTCTCTCTCTCTCTCTCTCTCTCTCTCTCTCTCTCTCTCTCTCTCTCTCTCGAATGTTGATGGGGATTTAGTGTATGAATATCAAACGGATGACGTTAGGCTTTTTATTATATGACCTTGCTTGTTTATTATGTATGTTGGAATGTATGCAAATCCAATTTTGCTGCTTGTTGATATGGACTTGCACATTACCTGAGGAATGAAACTAAACTCATCAGTCATCAATGAATGTCCCCAATTCTGACCTTTTTGGAATGAAGGGAAGGTTGTTGCTGCAGTAGCTTTCTTTTCCCTGAAGGTGGTCAGACCTAGGACACTGCTTCGAGGATCTGAGGTTGCAATAGTTGTTTTCCCAAAAATGACAGCCATTTTCTTCCCTGCCAAGTATGAATGAAATGGTTCCCATGGATTTCAGTCTTAGTGGGACACCCAGTGGCACACTCAGTTCAACATGGCCTTAATGGGAGGGTAGTCTCTGGAATTTGGCCGAAGATGGGTTTAAGGAGGACTGGGAAATGGAATAGTGCAGAGGTTTAGGGCCCAAGTAGCTAAAAGCATTTTCTGTACTAGTGAGTTATCAGGAGGGAGTTGCACAAATGATTGAATTTTGCAAGTGGATATAATGTATTTTTGTAGCTGTACTGAAACATCTTGGCCAAAGGAGCAACTAGTTACCTAGTACTATAGCTGGGATGTTGTTAGAGCCCACTGCCTTCACTACTGTATTTAAGTTCACTTTGATTTCTAAAGACAGTTAGTTGAGGTCTAGCATATCAGATGGGTGGGGAGGTTGTATGCTGAAAATTCATCATCTTGACAGGTTGGCTGCAGATGGATGTAAATGTTTCTGCCTTGTCTTTTGCACTGATGTGCTGGGCTGCACCATCATTATTAAAGATGAGGATGTTCAGGGAACTGCTTTCTCTCATCAGTTGTTAAGTTGTCCACTCCATGTCTGGATGTGACAGGACTGCAGAGATTTAAACTGATTCATTCGTTTTATTTTAGTGATTGTTTAGTCTGCCATTAGAAAGATAAAGCATGATAAGCACAAAGTACACTAACATTCCTGATCACAGGATATATAATCAAATGGTACAGTGCAACAGGTAGCCATTTTGTACATTTTGCTGGTCAGTTCCTTGATAAGCTACCCAATATTCCTCCTAGCCCTACACTATTTTCCCCTTCAACTAATCCTAACTCTACTCCCTTTTGAAAGTGAGTGAATTTGTTTCTAGCACTCTTACTGTTGGTGCATTCAAGGTGGTCACTTTTTCTTTTTAAAAAACAAATTGCTCTTTTTTGGTTCTTGTTATGAATGGCCTTGGATTTATATAACTTGTAACAACACACTGCCCATAGATATTTCAACACCTTAATTTGTTCTGTCACTTATTAAAAATGTGTGCATGTGACACACACTGATATATCTGCTGCGCTGTTTGTGTTTCAAAATAAATGACTCAATTGAATCTGCTGTGTCTGCCCAATCATTAGTTTGTTTATTTTCTCCAGAAATGTCGCCACCATTGTTTTCACTGTTGTACATTTTAATTTTGTCGTCTGCAAACTTTGAATATCCAAAATTAGATCATAAATTAACACCTAAAGAGCACCAAATCCTGGGGTTAGAGATCACTTCACTGCTGTGTATGTATCTCACCAGCTTATAAAGCAATTATTCGTCATTACAGGTTTCAGTCCCTGAGATGGTTTTGCTTCCATGGACCTTCAGTCCTTTGACTATTTTATTATGATAATTTGCCAAGTGCCTTTACTCCCCATAATTTATCAAAGATTTCAATCAAGTTCCTCAGACACTGTTGCCTTCAACAAATGGGTTGACTTATTTTAATCCATGATTTTCCACAAGTTGACCTGGATTGTTGACTCCTTTAAAAATAAAAGTTTCCCCACCCAGTGAAATTAAACTGACATGTACATTTTGGGTTTATTCCTGCCCAGCTTTTGAGCAGCTTTCAATGTTTGTAAGCCTTTAGTCCTCTGGCACTGTGCCTTGGCCAAGGAAAACTGACTATGACCATAGCCTTTGTAATTCCTCTTTCTGCTTCCCTCAGTAACCTGGAATATGGCCAATTCACAACAAGACTTTACTCTGTGCGACAGTCTTGAATACGAGCCACATTTGATCCAACTTCTCTACTGCTCCTTCGATGTTCCAATATGGCAGCATCTTCTGTAAAGACAGATACAATGTGCGTTGTTTTACTGTCACAGAATCGTCTCCTTTTTTGACCCTGATCAATCACACTTGGACATACTAATTCTCTTTTTGTATACACTTGTCCCTCTTTTTTTTTAAAAAAAAATTCAGTTTTCTCTGAATCTGATATTTATTCTTTACTTGTTTTCTGTTTGCTTTTAAACTCTGAAGCTTTGTATGCCCTTGCTTACCCAACTTATGGAATTTGTTTACACTTTATGCAAATTATTGAAGACTTCCCATTGCTAATTTACTGCTTGACCTGCCAGTCTGTGATTCCAATCCAACTGAATCAGATTCCATGTCTATTTGGAAACCAATCCCCTCTTCCAGAAGAATCATCTTCAACTTCTGCTGTTGAGATGCCATCAATTGGGAGGACTAATTGATTCCTATAAAAGATGCTTAGATGGCCTTAGAGGAATGGATGCTGCTGAATGTCAGAGGTCGGTCTGAAATTTCTAAGTGATACTTTGATAAGTTTTAATGTTCTGAACCAATTAATATAGTGTTCAGTCCAAAGTGAGTTTTGTAACTACACTGACAACTTCTCCCACAATCTCAATTGGAGATGCAACCAGTATAATTGGTAAGGTTAATTACTTTATGGTTAATGTGAATAAGCTCACATATGAAAGGTATTTGTCAGTTAATCCCAAATCTGGTATACTGTACAGGCAAGTGTTCTTCAGGATGTCCAGTTTCTTCAGCATTGTATTATCAAGGATGTTGAAGCAGTTCTCATTATGAAGCGGTTTGAAGGTTGTTCATGTCTTTGTGTGTTGTTTAAAAGAAGTTTCCAACAAATTCCTAGGTGCAACATGGGAATTGTCATTCACCCAAGCTCAGTGGTAATGGTAGTACCTTTGCCTATGAGTTAGTGGAGTCCAGATTAATCTCCATGTAGGACTGAAGGATGGTTGCAGGCGCTGTCTTTCAAAATAGAATCTGCCTGTTTTGGGTCCATTTCATTATGTGGGGAATGGGAGAATTCTTCCAGTGGGTTGGGCCCATTAACTCTCAACCAACCTCATTGCAACCATTCAGCTGGCCATTTACCTGGGTGTCACCCAGCTGCTTTGCTTACCCTTCGTAACTGCAAAGCTACATTTGACAGAATTTGAGTGTAAAGTGCATTGAAATATTTGGAAAGGTACCAAACAAATGCAGAGTTCATTGTTGTTTCTGGGCAATTCCATCTTGTCACCGTCTACAATCAGTGACCTTCAAGTTAGGGATCTGTCACAAGCTCCTCCAGTTTGTGAAAAAATCTTTTTCTGATTGGATGCATTTGTCTCTGCCGCAGCTGACTGGTTACTGGTGCTGGGTACGTATGTCACAATAAACAAGAGTCTCTCTCTCTCTCTCTAATTTAAAAGATTACACAACACCAGGTTATAGTCCAACAGGTCTAATTGGAAGCACACTAGCTTTCGGAGCGACGCTCCTTCATCAGGTGACAATCACCTGATGAAGGAACGTTGCTCCGAAAGCTAGTATGCTTCCAATTAAACCTGTTGGACTATAACCTGGTGTTGTGTGATTTTTAACTTTGTACACCCCAGTCCAACACCGGCATCTCCGAATCATAATTTAAAAGAGAAAGGAACATCCTGTGAATGGAGGCACCTGGTCAACTTTCAGAGTTCAGCTTTAGCCTGGTGACTCCTTATATTGTCAAAGCCATAGCCTCCTTATCCTATCGCAGGGGCCTTGTTACTAACTAAAACTAATTGATCTGGTCTCCGGGCCCAATGTTGTTTGTGGGATAGTGTGAAGAGGCAATTAAAGTGAAGTAACCATCTTCATAATTTGGGGGACTTTGCCGTTGGAGTGTTCTAATAATCAGTTTTGACCAGCTCAGGGGCAGTCCTGCTCCAAGCAATCTCTCCTGGTGTGGATGGAAAATTAAATTCAATTCCATAACCACTGGAACTTTCTGGTACGGCACTTTGCAAAACAGGCTGAGTGTAGAAAGCATGTTTGTGTGCTCTCTCTCTCGCGCATCTCCTGTGCTTTAAAGGGGAGGAAGCAGTACTTATGACAGTAACTTTTCAATAGTACACAGGAACCTCGATTATCCGAATTTTGAATTGTCCAAAGATGATTTCACAGAGGTAAGTGTATTTGATTTACCTGTCCTGAAGATGATGTGAAAATGCTGGGTAAAACAAAACCACAAGCAGCTCAAGCATCAGTGATTGGATATTTTTAGGTAAGGGTTGTTATACAGCCCTTTGCAAAAGTAAGTGTTTTACAGTACAGGGTCTTCTCGTCATTTTACTGGGCCGATCATTTTAAAAACCAGGCCAAGAATGTAAATGCATGTGCGAGGTGGTGCTTCTGTCTTCTGGATTAGGTTACCTACAGTGTAGAAACAGGCCTTTCGGCCCAACAAGTCCACACTGACCCTCCGAAGAGTAACCCCCCCAGACCCGTTTCCCTCTGACTGATGTACCTAACACTATAGGCAATTTAGCATGGCCAATTCACCTGACCTGCACATCTTTGGACTGTGGAAGGAAACTGGAGCACCCGGAGGAAACCCACACAGACACGGGGAGAATGTGCAGACTCCACAGACAGTCACCCAAGGCTGGAATCAAACCTGGCACTGTGAGGCAGCAGTGCTAACCACTGAGCCACCCCAGTCTATCATGAGACTGAGTTCCCAGAAACTGACAAATGCTCTTGGGATTGTAGAAGCTGTTTGGTATCTTGTTTAATAATTTGATTTGATATACACCATTTATGTGATGGTAAGTCACATAAATAGTCACATAATTTTTACCTGTAATTTGCAGACTGCAAGGATTAGTTTGTTTAAATGGCAGATTCATTAAAGTTATAGATTTAACAAATTCTCTGATAGAGCACAGCGCCAGATCAGTTTAAGGTTGTTCAAGGTAAAATCGATTATCCAAACAAAATAGTGCCTGCCCATCTCATTTGGATAATCAAGGTTTCTCAGTATTGTTGGTGATCTTGGAGCATTTATTCCAAAATAAAGTTGGTAACTTAGTTTTGTGGTATTGTGGGATTGAGACTAATTTTCCTAATTTATAACACTTGCAGCAATAACTGGGTTATGTTTACCCTTGTGTAAAATTGCTAGAAGGCAATAGTATATCTGCTGTCCTTGATGTGGACAGACTTCAAATGCAATTGCAGTAAGAGAGATTTAGAATTGCTGCCCAGGTTCACCAAGAGTTTCTGCCTTGTGTTGAAATCTTCAGTTCTGTTCATCCCTCTCCCTAGCGCGGTATGCTAACATTATAATGCTTTAACATACAGTAGAGTTTTTGTAAACTTGGTGGCCAATGGAATCACTGAAAGAAACTCTTCAGATTTAGAATGTGCCTGAGTGGAAGGTAAATTATGAAAAGGGCCATTTGGGTTTGGATCAGAACTGGGTGTCTTGGATGTGGACTCGTGGATGTTTCCAGCACAGAGGAGGCCATTCAGCCCATTATGCCTGCCCAAGTCAACAAGGAACTGTCAACACACATCCCCAGGGGTTATGGAAATTCAAATATCTAAATATTGTTTAAACGTTACAAGAATTTCTGATTCCACCATCCTTTCAGGCAGAGTGTTCCAGACTCCTCCTACTGTCTGGGTGAAAGTATTTCTCTTCAACTCTCCTCTGAGCCTTCTCCCTCAAAATTTAAATCTGTCAGTCACCTGGTTATTGACCCCCTTTACTAATAGAAAAGTGCCTTCCTATCTACCCTAGCCAGAACTCCTCTATCGGGTCCCCCTCCAACCTTCATTGCTCCAAGCAGAACTGCCCGGTCTACCCAATCTTTCCTCATAGTAGCATCCTGGTGAATCTCCCTTCCAGTGCGCGCACACCTTTCAGATACAATGTTCCTGTGTTTTCTTGCTGAGAGCATTATTGATATTGATGCTATTATAAAAAGGCATTCAGTCCATTATGATTGTGCTCATTCTTTGAAAGAGTTAAGTTAGCCCCCCAGCTGTCTCCATAACGTGGCAAATTTGGAGGGGGTGCAAAGTGAAGTGCGGTGCAGTTTTAAGTTTTTCTTTAATGAGCATTTTAATCTACAAGAGATACCAAGCATTTAAAATGGGGATGAAGGTAACTAGCTTAACCAAAGGAGCTCCTCAAACTGGGGAGGATGGTTCAGAGTAGCCCCATGATGTGAGCAATGTCAGTGTGGTGCCAAAGTCAGATTCTTCAATTTTTCGTTGTTTGAAGATACAGAAGATGTACATATGGTTCCATCACTCAACAGGTGAAAGCATGGCTCTTGCTGTGTGCTGGACATTTCTATCCTTGCTGAAAGGAGGATGGAGGGTCAGGGAATAGCAATTATTTAAACAAGGGGTTATCCCTTCACTAAGCAATTTTGTAATTTGGCTGACTATTAAATCTCACTCACTTTTTGCAAAGGTGTTCTCTTTTTGATGGCATTAGTTAAAGAACACAATAGCACAGGCATTACCCCTTTTGAATGCTCCAGTCTGCAGGTTCACAGTATTTGCAGTGTTGATGAGATGAGCAGGGTCTAGCCCCTGTTGTAGATTGAGCTTCACATCACAGATTGTGATCCTCTCCCCACTAGATCCATTGCTCCATTTGAGTTGAAAACAATTGCGTTTGAAGGTTGCCGGAGAAATTTGTAACAAAAATATATATTTTTAAAAACTGCCTTTTTAAAAAAAAATAGCACCTTCCAGAGGGGATGAAGAAATCCTCGATGCAGACCCAATTTTTAATTTTAAAAAACAAAAGAAAAGGTGGTTCCTTCGCATTTTGCAGAGGCATGGCAGATCAGAAGACATTTCTGCGTTGCTGTCCTGTGGACTATATTCTCGTTGACTCCTGCCTCTTAGAGACAGTCCCATCCACCTAAAGTGAAAGAATTTCAGGATTAGTGCAACTAATCACAAAGGGCACAAAAATGTTGACATTCTTAAAACATTTTAATTTTTGATTTAAAATGTATCACAGTTGAAAATCATTTGAATTATGAAAAGCAATGAGGATTGATTGTGCTGCATTGGTGAAGTGGACCATGAGTTTTCATTGTGTCATCTCTACATCTTATTAAACTCAAATCTTTCTAAAGGTGGCAGAAATAAATGGTTCCATGTATTTTAATCTTGATTTTGTAACTCACCATCAATTAATGTATGAATGTTTGTCAGGGCAATTGGGATTGAGCTTCCAATGTGAGATGTTCTATAGTTCCCAGAATGGAAGACCCTGCTGCTCCTCAGCTCCCTCTGTCAATCATGGAAAGCCAAGTTAGCATTAACCAGTCACTATTTCTCACTGACCTGATTATTAATTTCGATCTTGGTGTGCTGCCCAATGAATCGAGCAGCTGGCCTTTCACCCTGACTGTACACTAAGGGAAAATGGTCCTCCCCACTTCTCATTAATAAGGTACTTATTAACTAGGTGCACCCAGCACCTGATATTAACATACACCCTGATCACAAGCCTGTCAGGCTAATTTATCTTCACTAGTTTTCCTAAATGGTCATTGCATTCGTAATTCTAAGCAACTCAGTTTGCACTTGATTCATGAGAAATCCTTATCTATTGCTTTAATATATTGTTGGCTGTTGTAAAATAATTGTTCAAATCTTTGCAATTATTGATAGAAATGTTACTCTTGTTTGGGAATCAGATGACAATGTGGTTGAACAGCAAACATTAGCACAGGCACAAAGGGCTGAAAGGCCTCAAGTACTGTAATTTTGATCAGCGAACCACCAGCATTATTTGTAAATTTGAAGTCAGTGTCAAGCATAAGCTTTGAGGGAAATGTCTGTTGACATCGGTTTCCAACTTAGGAACAGCATTTGCCAGTAAATATTCAAGCCATAACATATACAATAGAGAAGTTGGATATTCTGCAAAAAATTGAATTATTTATTTATAAAAACTTTTTACACATGAATAAATTTACACATGCATGCACCCACATCTGTTACCACAAACATATTAAAGGCTGGTTAGCTCTTCAGTAAGGATAGCATGTGAATACAGCAATAATTTACAATACTTTACACTGTAGTCTGACTGTTGTAGTCACAACCTGGGGAGGGAGTAGCATCATTTCATTGGAAGGACATTTTACAAAAAGGAAGGCAATCTGTAAATAATGTATAAAAACAGTAAAACCAAGAATTTACAAATGATCCAATGTACAAAAGAGAAACATCAGTTAAATGTCATTATATTAAATTAAAGGCATGTAGGAAATCTGTTTAATTGGCTGGTTAATATTTATTAGCATACTTCCATAGCCATACCTGGTAAGGTCTAAAGGTCAGTCGTGGCCAGCATGTGAAAACACATTAATCAGCCAATTATTGTTTTTGTTGTAATACAAAACTGTGTTGCTCTTAAAACAACCCATCAACTGCAATTTCATGGGGAGGTAAAACTCTATCAGTGAACACATTAAAGTATGATTTCTTGCACTGGCTTGTTTTCTTGCATGCCATTATTTTATCAAGAACATATACCAATTTTAACCAGTTTCAGACACAAAAACTGATATCAAGTATACATTTTGAAGGAAATGCATGCATTTTCATGTATGTGGTATGAAATGCATCAGGTGGCAAAGAGAGGGGGGTTTGCTAATTGTTTTCCTCTTCAGTTGAATGCCACTTTGTTGCTCAGACAATGTTCACTGTGAGATGGAAACGTAGAGCCATAGTTCCAGAGTGGGGGGGGAAGGTAAAAAGAAAGGGCAACACTGGACACTGACCCAGGTAAGCAAACACAAGACTTTCACAGCTTTAACCTAATGGCTTTTTGGTGGTGAGAAGGTTAATGAATACAGACAGCACATACAACGTATACCTTCTCTTACTGAGTGGGTTTTAAAAAATAAGATCATTGTGCATATCTAAGGCAAGGATGTAAAGGGCAGCTATGACATCATGTGGAAATAAGACAGTGGAAGTGCAGGATTATTCCGAATCCACAAGAATCACTTCACTCCACCAAGCTTCCTCAGCAGTTTCTTTCCTTTTGATAACAGTCCCTTTTTCTTTTTTGAAGCCATATCTCTGACCCACATTGGGCTGTCTGGCCCATCTACTATACCAGCTCCAGAATGATGGTGATGGTGGTGGGGATGTACGGTTGGAGACGGTGCCCTCCTTGGAATGTTTTCACCAGGGACCTAGTGTGCATCATACGATTTGATTAGTTTTTATTAAAAAAATGTAGAAAGGGATTGCGTTAAAGGGTAAATGAAAACCAGAAGCTGCACACGGATTTTAAAATGCACAAAGGACTACTCTGATTTAATTATAGCACCCAAATATCACACACCTGAAGATACCATAGTGCAGATTTGTCTAATGCATCCAGCGGCTCAAACTGAACAAGTCTACTCAACTTAGTTCTACAAAGAAAACAAACATGAGGTTGTGAAAGAAAAAGTCTTCCCCAAAGTCTTGAATTTTTGATTTTGAACTAAAACAAAAATAGACCAAGGAAATAAAATGCTCATGATAGCAGTTAACTCATGACCTCTGACAAATGAAAATGCAAAATCTTTACAAAAAAATTATTTGCAGTGGATTTAGTGTGGGACTAGTTAAGAATTTTCACGATCACTTTTGGGGAGGAGTGTTTTTCTTTCGCAATAGTTTCTAAATGTGGCTCAGCTGCATCAGACCCAGAGGAGCTCCTGCTATTGGTATCTTCAGTTGGTCACTTACGTGAAGAAGGTTACAGTGCGTTTATTAAGGTGTAAAATGAACACTCTTCTTCTGTTCCCAGCAGATGAGCAAAGAAACAAAACAGAAAAGATTGCAATGATGATACTGAAATGAAAGGACTAAAGCCCCAAACAACAATGTTACTCACTTGAGAAAAAAGCCTCAAATTTCACTTGTACCTTAAAGGTTGAGCTTTAGTTATTCTGAGGGATAACATTTTAATCTGGATATTAGGTCCAGTCTGGTACAGCACTAGAATTTTCTTCTTTCCAATTGTAATTGTTTAAAATTTGGATATTTACTGGCTTCTTAAATCCTCCTTTTAGTACTTTTTTTTTAAAGTTTGCATTTTTGAAGTGCAGTGCCTTTTCATTATCTTAAAAGAACAGTTTCTAATTTATGCTGAGTTAGCGCTGCACCTTATTTCATGTCAGAACCATTTAGTTCTGTAGAATTTTATGGAAGAGTTACATTATAGGGCCATTCAATCTGTCATGTCTGCATAGGAGGAACATCTCATCTTCCACCTTGGGACCCTCCAACCACACTGAATCAATGATGATTTCACCAGTTTCCTCATCTCCCTTCCCTTTGGCTCCAACCTTGTCCCAGATCCAACCCGGCACTGCCCTTTTGAATTGTCCATCTTCCTTCCCACCTATCTGCTCCACCCTTCACTCCAATCTATCACCATCACCTTCCACCTGCACCTACTTATCGCTTTCCCAGTTACCTTCTTCTTCCCCCCCCCCCCAGCTCTCAGCCCGTTTTCCTTCTACTCCACCACCCCCCAACATTCCTGATTGAAGGACTCTTGCCCAAAGCGTCAACTCTCCTGCTCCTTCAATGCTGCCTGTCCTGCTTTTCAACTTCATGTTTGTGCTAGCCCATTGAAGGTGCACGTCACTCCACTAAACCCTCTTGCTCTCACCCTGCACTGTTGCTTTTCTAATGATGATCAAATTCCCTTTTGAAGGCCATCATTCCCTGGGGAATGTGCATTCCAGATCCAAACCACTTGCTATGTGAAAGAAGTTTATCCTTGTCATCACTACTACTTCCTTACCAATCTGTCCCTTTGGTTCTCATTCCTTCCAGTGATACTGACATTTTCTTCCCAAAGACTCAAGCTCCCTATCAAATCTCCCCTCAACCATCGTTTCTCCAATCTATCCATGTAATTGAAACTCCTCATCCCTGGAACTACTTCAGCAAAATGTATCCTGCAGAAATTGGTCACTTTGCCTGACTGGAGTGGACTCTATTTATGCTTCGCTGTTCTTCACCTACCCCCACCCTTTCATTCCTTTCTGTCCTGTGTGTTTAACTGGCGTCTCCGTAAAGACACCCTTCGCATTGTCAATAACAAGGGAATGTAATTTTTAATTTTCTCTTCACCCAGAGAGAGGTAAGGTTCTGGAATGCACTGCCTAGGAGGGGCTTTGAGGTGGGAAATATCACAACCTTTAAACAGTACTGGGATAAGCACTTGGAATGTTGTAACAACCAAGGCCTAGTGGGGGGAAGTGGGACTAGTGTAGGGAGTAGTATCTTTTTTGGCAGTGCATATTAGATGGGCCGAAGGGCCTCTTATATACTGTATGATTTTATTATTTCAACCACTGTTAATGCTAAAGAAATTCAATTGCTTTCTGAGTAAAAACGATTCTCCTGAATTCCTGATAGGATTTATTAATGATCAAAATATTATTACATTTATGGCTCTAAAGTTCTGGTCTCTCCCTTAACAAGTTAAACACATTTGCTATTGTAATCAACGAGATCACAATCTTTTCATGCTTCAGTATATTTAAGTAATGTTTAGATATTTAGATGAGCACAATGGCTGTGTAAGGTAATGGACCAAATGTGAAACGCTGGGTTTACAGCAGATAGACAACCAGGTGTGGGCACAGGAGCTAGAGGCTTTTGCTCTGTAAAGATACTTCTAACACGAGGATGTTTTTTGAAAGGAAGAAAGACTCAGTCTGTAATCTTTGCTGATAGTTCTTTACCTTAGTTTTTGTATGGAGTGGGCATCAGCACATCACCTATCTTTAACTGCCCTTGAACTGAATGGTTTGCTTGGCTGTTTTAGGGGGCAGTCACATTGGTGTGGCTTTGGAGTTGCGTTTAGACCAGACTGGGCAGGGACAGCAGACTTCCCTCCTTACAAGACATTAGTGAAAAAATTGGGCTTTTACAGCAATTCATGCTGGTTACCAGCACAGGGTAGGTTTTTTTTAATTTATTAGTTGAATTTTAAGTCCACCAGCTGCCCTGGTTAGTTTTGAATCTATTTCCCAGAGCACACAGCCTTGTGTAACTAACCCAGTGACTATACCACCATTTCTCTTGTACCTCTCAATCCTGAAATCATCCTCCCTAATCTTCTTTTACACCATCTCAACTTTGGACTTCAGGATTGCTTATAGGTGTGATCCAATCACACAAGTTTAACCACTTCCCTGCGTTTCAATTCTGACCATCTCGAAATGTCCAGTGAGTGTTTTGCTGCTTTTTATAATGGCCTGTGCTGCCAACTTCAGCAAGTCAGGTATCTGTATCCTCAAATCCACTCTACTCCCTCACCCCCCCTTTAGGACTAACCTTCCCAGGGAGAAAAATCTTGGCTGCAGTGTGTATAATGCTGGGCTGTGACTTTGACTGACTGGATCGTGATGATTGTGTGGATATAGGTTCTGTGAAGAGAATTCTGTTATTCCCAGAAAAACAATATGTTGGATTTATTTGTGATGACTTTGGAAGCAACGCTATCAGCTACTGGATTAACCTAAGGAGTTATTTAAATAGAGCAAGTGATTTGTCATCATTAATCTGTGTCTACGACAACAAAACACTGCACTCAGGACGCATTGAGCTGTTCCATGTTCTATTAATTATACTTAATCTATAATCTAGTAATCTATACTTTCTGGGTGTAGAAATCACATTGATGGTCAAACAATTGTTAGATGTTGCTGCTGACAGTAAATGTAAGCACATAGATATAAAAACATAGAAAACGCTGAATGCACACACACCAACAATTCTGCTCAAAGGGAGCATTGAGACTGAAGTAAATTGTTAGGATAAACTCTGAGTACAGCAACAGAGCAGTATGCATTTGCCCAGCACTTGAACACAATAAAATCAAGCAAACACATCAAAGAAGCACTGAACAAAATTTGACACTGAGCCATGGTGGGAGAGTAAGGAAGTGAGCAAAGGCTTTACTGAAAGAGGCAACTTTTAGACAATGTGCAGGAGGAAAATAAAGCCAATGGCCACACAGGGTCCTGACTTTAATGGTCTTGCTCTCAATTGTTAAGACCCCAATGAGGGGAGGGAGGAAGTAAAGTGGATTGTTCTCCATTATAATTGTTCACTATGCTCTCCAATTAACATGACTGGATCCAGGTTAAAGGTGAATCATCAACTGGTTTAATTTCTGTATGGGTTTCATACTATTACAAGACGTGAGGTAACTCTGGAGTACAGTCAGAAAGTAGGCTTGCTAGGACTGATGGGGTCTGTCATCATGACAACCACCTTTCAGAGTGAAGAGGAACTTTCTGGAATCATATTCGCCTAACATTGTGAGTGAGTTTCTCACCATGCGCCTCTCCTAAGAGATTGGAGGGAAGGTGGGACGTGCTTGGTGTTGCAAATACAACCAGGGCAGGTTGGAGATGGGTAAGGGTGGAGGGGGAGGGCATGTTTAACCAGGTGGGAGGTTAGGAATCCCATGACATTTCCAACTCCAGCCCTGTGAAGTCTCAGCTGGGGGGCTGAGGGATGGTCTTCCTGAAATGATGTGTGTTAAACAGCTGTTACCATTGGTTGGGACCCAAGTGGAGGGAGGTCACCCTGGTGTGTTTGCCATCTGAAGGGTGGGGAGGGGCAGAAGGCCATTCCAAAGGATATCTCGCTGGGAGCCAATGGCTTACCTTTGCTGCTAAACCCTTTTCCCTTACCTGTGCCCCCTCTCCCAGTCAGCCAGCTGCTCCTGGCTTTCAGGTCCTTCCCCAGTGGGTACTGGCTCGGTCCTCAGTGGGTGAGAATTCCACTGGGTGGAGTGGGGGTCCCTGATCCTAAGGGCAACAATCAACCTGGCATGGGGCTGACTGGCATATTTAATCCTGGAAAGGAGATGATGTGGGGTCTCACTGGCAACACCGACCCCTCCCTCCCCCCCAACTCCAACTCCAACTGGAGAGCACAGGCTCAACAAGATGAGCAATCCTCTCCTGTCTATTATCACACACATTCCTAATTTCTGATCAATTAATTTCATGCATGCAGCCCCCAGACACTCATTGCTGTGTGGAAATGATTTGCTGTCTGTGTTAATCTGAGGGTGATGAGAAGTTCTGCTTCTGGGTGCAGCAGAGGTGATAACAACTTTACTGAATTTTTACCTGCAGACATTTATGCCAATAATTTACAGTAAACATCCCCCTTCCTGAAGGGAATCTCACACTCAATGATCTAAATGTCCAAAAACAAAATCATTTCTCAATTGTTTCACAGAAAAGTATGGGGTTACAGGCACTGTGAAATTAAAATGACAGAGGTGCCAGGGAAGGAATGCATTAACCAGCAATACTACAGAAAGCAAATATTGCAGTGAATTCACCAATCATAGGTTGTGACTATCCATCTTTCCCATCCACAGCTGGGTGAGAATCTTACAAAAGACTAAAGTACGATTTAAAATGAACTCCTGTCACTGCAATAAAATCAAAACCACCAACATTTAGCAACATCGTAATAAATAGCACTTCATGCCTCATTAATACCTGATGAAAATCTTGAGTAACTGGATGCTGTAGAAATATGGTCTAAACATTTTCTATCACAGCAAAGCCATGAATATATTGACACTTTGACATTTAAGGTGTTGCTGTACTGTGTTAATGTCGTTCTCTGTACCCCAGCGTCAGATCCATTGTTGCACATGTCCTTACATAGTTGTTTCTAAACACCCTGAATGGCTATATGGAACCAGCATAACTCACACCACAGAATGCAGAGTTCCATGTGAGTGTTAGTGTTGAATCTGGCTCACAAGGAGGAAGGGACTGAGTAAAACTGAAACATCAGCTCAGGCTCAGAAAGCAAGCTGTTACCAACTGGGGCTTGACAGCTTAGTTTCATTTTGACCCAATGCTAGAATCAGTCCGTTGCAGGCTAACTCCAGAAAACACAAGTTAGAACTTAAAAGGAAAGGGGGCGTTTCAGGACAACTACAGTGTGGTCGCTAAAGAAAATGATATTTTTGTCAAAATAATTGCTGTCATTTTCAAGTCCAGATTGTAATCCTGATCAATGGTGGCCATATTGGATCAGCTGCCCCAGGCAGGGGAGTGATGGGAAAGTGAAAAATATTTCTCCTGTTTAATGGATTCTGCAAACTGAACAATGTGGGAGACAACCTCAAGCCAGTGGTCCGGGTAAATGGATCCCCCAGGGGGTACCGACGCTTTGCCAAGGGAAGGTGAGGAGCTTTTTGCACACGGATTTGAGATGACCATTTGGTACTTCCTGTCTCAGAATGGTCTGGAGCTCCACAATGAGCTTTAGCAGGTGATTTACAAACTATGTGGTGACTGTGGTAGGAAGCAATTAAGTCATAATTGATTTACATGTTAATCCCAGAGGGTGACATTTAACATTAATCCCAGAGGGTGATGTTTAATGTTTATGCCAAAAAGAATGTTGAAAAGGCAACAGAAAACATAAATCCAACAAAAAAAAAGCCATGAAATGAAGCAAAACCTAAACAAGTTGATGATGTATTTAAATCCAGTTAAGAGTAGATTACTTACCCTTTTCCCTTTCAGGCGCACTGGCGGTTCCTGAGGATATCTAGAGGGAGCCTCAGAGAG